>NC_069504.1:1117750818-1118030818 GCF_027579735.1 Bombina bombina
CTATATTAACAACAAAACACAACAGCATTGTCTGCATACAGTGATTTAAGGGCATGTAACAGATTTGACAGTTTCAACATCATGTCTGAGCCGATATGTGTTATTTATTAGAGAAGAGAAAAGTACAATATTCTGACAAGACAAATGACTTTGTTATTGTTTTATTGATGTTTATAATACAAATGTAACAGCAATGTTTAGTATGCACACTTGGATTGTTTCCTTTGTTATTTGATGGCTTTGATGTCACAGCCAAGATGTAATTTTTGAAACTTACTTCAATAAAGCTGTTTTTTGAAGAAAAAAAAAAAATAACTTTGCTTCTTTTCACAGCTACAGCAGCTTCCCCCTCTTGGAAATCCTCTATTCACACGTCAGTAATGACTAATCCGGCTTTCTCCAATCACAGCATGGCCTCAGGCAATAACCACCCTGGGGGGAAAGCCATGATTGGAGGAAGCCGGATTAGTCATTGCTGACGTGTGAAGAGAGGATTTCCAGGAGGGGAAAGCTGCTGTAGCTGTGAAAAGAAACAAAGGTACGTTTTTAATCAAAATGGCTGCTTTATAAACTTTGAAGAATGAAAGTGCCCCTGTTTTTAATAGTATTTTTAAAAAAACGTCTTTCATTCACCAAAGTTTGCCTTCACTTTTAAATTATATTATTAATAATCAGTATAGTTTTATTAGTGTTAATCAGAAATAATTGGACATAAACAAATATCTGAATAAAACAGTGGGACAAAATGATCAGTAAACTACTACTATGATTATCCACTGAGTACTTACTATTTGCAGTAATTGAGGCTCTAGTTGGCAGATATTGGGGAGCTACTAGTTATGGGAAAGTGGACAAATAAATGGCAATTTAATGACCAAATCCCTGACTGGCCCAGCGTTTTTGTTGACAGACCAGGTTCTAAAAATTACATAAGAAAAACATTTTTGACCAGAACTGATTAACTCAAATACAATAACAACATTTAGTTTCAGGAGGGTTATTTTCATAATGATATAAAATCTCAGATGCCTATTGTGGGATTGTGTTGTATGGACCTTGCCATATAAGGTTCCCTTTAATTACTGGCTATCATTAATTCAAGCTTAATACAACTTTCTATTCATAAGTAAGGAACATTTTAGTGTAAAATGTACTTGCTCTCAAATTGTAAATCGTCATTTTTGCACTACTGACTCTGGGACTATGTTTAAAACCCCAGAAAGGGCTTGAATGCATAGTTAAAATTCCCCTCTGGAGACGCCAACAACTGCTACAGGCACAGCAGGTGACTGGGCCACGGCTCACTGTCTGTGCCAGTGCTCTGACAAAATGCTGATGGATATTTGGCCGACAGCATTCTGTCCAACGGACATTTAACCGATGGACAGAATGCCGAAGCATGTTCCGAGTACGTCCGAGGGCAGATACGCTCCAGAGTGTTCAGTTCTAATCAGAGCCTTGGCGCAGCAACCACCTCTAGGAACCTAACCATGGGTCCCAGCCCGCACATCTTGTAATTCTCTGTCTGGGAATGATCTATCGAATCTATCTATCTATCAAATCTATTTATCTATCTATTGAATATATCTATCTCGTGGCCGGACTGTTATCTGACAGCCACTTGTCTGTCGGACTATTATCTGTCGGCCAAATGTTTTTCGTCCAAATGTCCATCGGCTAACAGTCCGGCCACAGTCCGTGCCTGCTTGTGGCAAGCAGTTGTTTGTGCCTTTATCAATATATTTAATCCTTGTGTGGGGGTATAGCAATCCATGGTCAGTAATGCTAAAGTTGCATGCTCCAATGGTGTCCGATACCTTGAATAGTTAATATCTATAGAAAACATTCATAAAGACTGCACTGTGACAAGAAGAACAGACTAATATATGCAGAAAGCAATAATGCAGGTAGGAAACCCTTTATCCAAACTGCTTGGGACTGGAAAAGCTCTGGATTTCGGAATATTTGCATCTGTAAAATGGGACAGTTTGGAGAAGGGGATGGGACCAAGTGTAAATAATGTTTTCATTTAGACAATATTTACATTTCACAGTACAGCTTATACATGTAACCTAAAGGTAATTTCATAACATAAAGATATTTTTTGTTTTAAATAAACATAGACGATTTATTTGCATTTTGAACACAAAAAACAAACCACAGACACAGGTACAGAAGATTATGTCTTACTGGCGGGGGAAAATAGTATTTTTTTTAAAAACATATTAATTAAAAAGTCTAAAATTTAGAATAAGTTTGAATTTTGGAATTCTGGATTTGGAGATTTGTACCTGTATTATGAAGAATAATTTTCAGGAAGTATAGACCAGTTCAATACCTAATTATACTGAGTATGTGATAGTCCATCTTTGCTGAGATGCACACCTTATTTTATGCAAATTGATGCATTGCTTTCAACCAAGATAAAAGTGCTCTGCAACCCCTGGTTAAGGAAGAACTTGAAATGCAAGGACTGTGCATGTACAGAATTTAGCGCATGTGCAGGACGCAGATTTACACAGCTCTTCTCTGCTAGCTTTGTGTACAGCATTGTTGAAAATATTACTTAAGGCAGCGTTGTCTCAATAAATGGGTAATTTATTTACCTTCAAATGTATATTTCATATGCTATTTATTTAAACAATTTTAACAGCTGTTTCTATTTAAAGTTTGATTATCAAAACACCAACATGAAGAATTTATTTATGGAATAAGCAGTTGTATTTAACACCAGCATACCCAGAACTTTTTTTCCCCCCACTTTCTGCGATGAGATTTTACACTACATCACTAGTTTAATTGCAACGTGTTGATTAACTGTTGAATAAAGCAATTTTTTAAGTTTTAAAATATATTGCCGCAGTTGAAAATTGCATTGCAAATTCATGCTGAGAAAAGAAAATTGTGCTTTTTTCTAATGTCTCTTGAATAAATTGCTTCCTTTGCCCTTTGTCTAACATTACATAATAAGGTAAAAATGTAGTAATAAAAAAAATGTGCATTGCTCACAAGAATAGCTTTACCTTCAGAAGTCAAAGCTTTGGGGGCTGAAAAAATCCTTGAGAGTCAGTCATCAATCAATTTGCTAAAAAAATGGATATATAGGAGCGCCAATGGCTAAGGTATATCACAGGATTAAATGGGTATAATGTAAAAACTAAGTCCTGATTATTAACAGGATGACCAACCTAGGTTATAATGTACGTTTCATCAAAAACCTTAATACTGGTAAAAATGAAATTTCATTTATTAAAATCCAAATCCAAACAGAGAAACCAAGTTTAATTGGTAAATTTAAAAATGAAAATAGAAATAAATAAATGATAAAAATCGCACAAGTAGATGATTAAGAGTAAATGCACAAATCTATAAAAATGAGTCTAACCTATTCTATAATTTGAGGTGGTTAAATTTCTTATGACAATATAGACATCAAATCTTCGAAATGGTAACGTACTTAAGCTGTGAAGGAGATAATAGTGTGTTCAATACTTCAAGAAAAGAATAAACCAATAAGTTAGGATATGAGCAAGTGCTTACAAATGCCTAAGAGTTGGTAATATGGAAATGGTGTTTTCCAATATACCGATTTAGGATGGGGTTATTAGAAAGAGTGAAGCAAAACAAGTGTGTGTGTGTATATGAGAAAAAACGAACTGATTGTTAACAAGTGATAAACTAAACCAGTGACTCAATAATAATCTAATTAGGACGATACCGGTATGTCCCTTTACAAAACAATCTAATATAACACGTGCTGTCCAAATGTACAAATAAAAATGAAATTGAAATCACAATGGTGCTCAAAAAATTAGGCTTGTGAAAAATACTAACCAAGCAAACTGTAGTGTGTGAGAATCAAATTGCGGTGAAAATATATGTAGACCAAAACTCGTATAAATGACTCTACGTACTTGGTAGGTTATATAGTAACCGTGGGGATGAATATTAACCCAAAACTCATGTATATAACTCCACAATCTTAATACATTTTATCGTGACCATGGACCATCCGGCTATTGTTTAGCCGAAGATATTATAAGCGGGTTAAATGCATTAGCCAGACGTATACTTAATAGTAATTGGTTTGAATCACAATAAGCAAACTAAACAATAAATCACAGTCATCCAATTTGTCAGTAAGAAAGTCTAATAAAGTCAATGTTTCCAATAGAATGATCTTGAATAGATCCAAATGGGAACAGAAATCCTGAGTGATGTGGTAACGATCCAGTGTCCTAGTCCGAGTAAAGACAAAGACCTGAAAAAAGAAAGAAGTGCACTAAACCAATGGCCTACGGGGTGTGGAATATTGGTAAACAAAGAGTCAGTCATCAATCAATTTGCTGCTGTGTCGCAACGCTACTCTGTATTTAACGGTTCTCTTCAAACAGCGCTGTGCTCTGGCTGCACAATGGTAAGGGAACTTTCACTGTGCAGCCAGAGCACAATGCTGTTTGAAGAGAAAAGCCTAATGTAGAGCAGCACTACAAAGCAAAAGTGCAAATAGATGCTGCATGTGCCCTGTTCTTTCTGCAAACATGCTGCATTTTCTGCAATGACATCTCTCATCACAGCATGTTCTGCCTTGGGGTCATCATATTCATTATTTTTAGCATGATATATGTGTGGTCATACAATGAACTTTATACTAACTTAATGACCACAAGTACTCTTGTTGTCTGCACACTCAAGCCCAGATTTGGTCCTCCTAATAGAGAAAGTGAGGGGGGGAGTTTGAATATTGAAAAATATTTGTAGCAAACTAGGTGTTAAAGGGACAGTCTACTCTACTAATATATTTAAAAATATAGATAATCCCTTTATTACCCATTCCCCAGTTTTGCATAACCAACACTGTTATATTAATACAAACTAACTTCACTTAACTAACAGTTGCCCTCATCTATCTCCTCACTAACATCATTCTCACCTTTGCAGTCCCCACCTCCTGTTTCCCATCCTCCTACCCATGTAGATTGTAAGTTCCCACAAGAATAGGGCCCTCAATTCCCCCTGTATTTGTCTGCAAAATTGTGTCTTTTATTGTATTGCTTCTCCGTTGTACTGTTATCCTTGTACCCATGCTGCAGAATCTGTTGGCGCTTTATAAATAAAGAATAATAATAAAATAATTTACT
Organism: Bombina bombina; assembly: GCF_027579735.1. Taxonomy (NCBI): domain Eukaryota; kingdom Metazoa; phylum Chordata; class Amphibia; order Anura; family Bombinatoridae; genus Bombina; species Bombina bombina. The sequence goes on from NC_069504.1 coordinate 1,117,755,960, forward strand.
TTTTACCTCTGTGATTACCTTGTATCTAAGCCTCTGCAGACTGCCCTCTTATCTGAGTTATTTTGCAGTTTAAACCAATCAGTGCTAACTCATAAATAACTCCACAGGAGTGAGCAAAATCTTTTCTATTTGACACACATAAACTAAAACTAATTGTGAAAACTGTCAAAATGCACTGAGATAAGAGGCGGCCTTCAAGGGCTTAGAAATTAGCATATGAACCTACCTAGGTTTAGCTTTCAACAAAGAATAGCAAGAGTACAAAGCAAATTTGATAAAAAATACATTGGAAAGTTGTTTAAAATTGCATGCCCTGTCTGAATCATGACATAGAAATGTGAGGTATATGCCGCTCCAGATTTCTGAGATATTTCAAAGTAATTAAAACTGAATTTTTAGTAACCTATCCTCATCACATTACATTTGTATAGCTGTCTAAAGAGGACCTCTCTCTCTGTAAACTCACACACAAAGTGCCACATAACCCTATTAGTGCGAATGAAAAGAGGAGTTTTTTTATCTTCATTTATTTATTTAAAGGGACATAATACTCATATGCTAAATCACTTGAAACTGATGCAGTATAACTGTAAAAAGCTGACAGGAAAATATCACCTGAGCATCTCTATGTAAAAAAGGAAGATATTTTACCTCACAATCTCCTCAGCTCAGCAGAGTAAGTTCTGTGTAAAAAGTTATACTCAGTTACTGCCCAGCTGCAGGTAAAAAAAAATAAAAAAAATGAAGAAATGAACAGCAGCCAATCAGCATCAGCAGTGCTGAGGTCATGAACTCTTACTGTGTTCTCATGAGATTTGACTTAACTCTCATGAGATTTCATAGTAAGCTTCCTTTACCTGATTGGTGAAATAATATGAGAGTTCACGAGGCTCATCCTTTCAGCTGTCCCAGGACAGACATACTAATATGCTGTTTAGAAATCCTTTACAATGGGAGTTGGCTACTGAGGAACTTTTGAGGTAAAATATCTTTCTTTTTTACATAGAGATGTTCAGGAGATATTTTCTAGTCAGCTTTTTACAGCTATGCTGCATCACTTTCAAGTGTTTAAACATTTGGGTATTATGGCCCTTTAAGAAAAATTAGCTTAAAGGGACAGGAAACCCCAAAATCTTTCTTTGGATAAAACATACAATTTTAAAAAACTTTCCAATTTACTTCTATTAACAAATTTGCTTCATTCTCTTATTATCCTGAGCTGAAGGAACAGCGTTGCACTACTGGCAGGAAGCTGAACGCATCTAGTTAGCCAATCACAAGAGACAAATGTGTACAGGCACCAATTAGCAGCTAGCAACAAGTGATACCGAGTGAACAAAGCTTATTTGAAAATAGAAGTCAATTTAAAGGTTTCCTAAAATGACACGCTCTTTCTGAATCATGCAAGTTTAATTTTGGCTTTCCTATCCCTTTAATTTGAAATCCTTTTTTCTTTACCGTCCGTTTAAATCCCAGTGCTAGATTTACAGAAGAGCTAACTTTGTGATTCTGTTTAATTTGCAGCTATGAGAACAAACAAGATCACATTATTTATTTTGCCCTCAATAAAACTTGAGATATAAGCTTATTTTCTTGGCTCACAAGCTTTGCTTGTGTAACCCAATGCCTGACCACAGTAGCTATGTAAACATTAATTAGCCCAGGACGTTAGGTTAAGGCTGAGGGGTGACCCATACTTTAAATTGTTTTTAGTTCTATATCTTGTGAGGTTGTTTTTTCTTATAAATCCCTGTTTTTGGAAGCAAACATGGTTCTTAAAACTCATTGTTTAAACCGAATATACCACACAGAAAAATCACTTTTTTATTTTTAAACTTTGTAAGTAAAATATTACTAAGTTTTTATTACATATCTGCATATTCTGGCTGAGCTGTGTAGCCCCAGTAATACTTATTGGATTAGGAGGATATTTTACACTAGGACATAACGTGAGTAATTTATTACTAAATTAGCTTAGCAGCGTTCTAAAACCTAATCATGTGAGTTTAATTTATTACAAAAATAGCTTAGTGGGTTTCTAGCCAATCAGAACTGTCTGATGCGTTGGTGAGTCAACCCTGGCTACAATTTAGGAGTCAGACACAGTTTTTTTTAGGAACCAAATAATAATAATACATTTAGGTATATGTATATGAGCAATAATGCAGCAATAAAGCCAGAACTATTCAAGTCTTAATAAAGTGACACTAAACCCAATTTTTTTTCTTTCACGATTCACATAGAGCAGCAATGGTATGCAACTTTCTAATTTACTCCTATTATCAATTTTTCTTCATTCTCTGTATAGCACTTATTGGTGGCTACATTTAGCCACCAATAAGCAAGCGTAACCCAGGTTCTGAACCAAAAATTGTCCGGCTCCTAAGCTTTACATTCCTGCTTTTAAAATAAGCCAATCTCTTTTTCAAATGAGCAAATCTCTCTCACACCCTTCTGGGAGGATGATTTCAACTGCTGTCTCTTGGTAACTTAAAGGGACACTGAACCCAAATTTTTTCTTTTGTGATTCAGATAGAGCATGTAATTTCTCCAACATAGGTGTGTCCGGTCCACGGCGTCATCCTTACTTGTGGGATATTCTCTTCCCCAACAGGAAATGGCAAAGAGCCCAGCAAAGCTGGTCACATGATCCCTCCTAGGCTCCGCCTACCCCAGTCATTCTCTTTGCCGTTGTACAGGCAACATCTCCACGGAGATGGCTTAGAGTTTTTTAGTGTTTAACTGTAGTTTTTCATTATTCAATCAAGAGTTTGTTATTTTGAAATAGTGCTGGTATGTACTATTTACTCAGAAACAGAAAAGAGATGAAGATTTCTGTTTGTATGAGGAAAATGATTTTAGCAACCGTAACTAAAATCCATGGCTGTTCCACACAGGACTGTTGAGAGCAATTAACTTCAGTTGGGGGAACAGTGTGCAGTCTCTTGCTGCTTGAGGTATGACACATTCTAACAAGACGATGTAATGCTGGAAGCTGTCATTTTCCCTATGGGATCCGGTAAGCCATGTTTATTACGATTGTAAATAAGGGCTTCACATGGGCTTATTAAGACTGTAGACTTTTTCTGGGCTAAATCGATTCATTATTAACACATATTTAGCCTTGAGGAATCATTTTATTTGGGTTTTTTGATATAATGATATCGGCAGGCACTGTTTTAGACACCTTATTCTTTAGGGGCTTTCCCAAAGCATAGGCAGAGTCTCATTTTCGCGCCGGTGTTGCGCACTTGTTTTTGAGAGGCATGGCATGCAGTCGCATGTGAGAGGAGCTCTGATACTTAGAAAAGACTTCTGAAGGCGTCATTTGGTATCGTATTCCCCTTTGGGCTTGGTTGGGTCTCAGCAAAGCAGATACCAGGGACTGTAAAGGGGTTAAAGTTAAAAACGGCTCCGGTTCCGTTATTTTAAGGGTTAAAGCTTCCAAATTTGGTGTGCAATACTTTTAAGGCTTTAAGACACTGTGGTGAAAATTTGGTGAATTTTGAACAATTCCTTCATGTTTTTTCGCAATTGCAGTAATAAAGTGTGTTCAGTTTAAAATTTAAAGTGACAGTAACGGTTTTATTTTAAAACGTTTTTTGTACTTTGTTATCAAGTTTATGCCTGTTTAACATGTCTGAACTACCAGATAGACTGTGTTCTGAATGTGGGGAAGCCAGAATTCCTATTCATTTAAATAAATGTGATTTATGTGACAATGACAATGATGCCCAAGATGATTCCTCAAGTGAGGGGAGTAAGCATGGTACTGCATCATTCCCTCCTTCGTCTACACGAGTCTTGCCCACTCAGGAGGCCCCTAGTACATCTAGCGCGCCAATACTCCTTACTATGCAACAATTAACGGCTGTAATGGATAATTCTGTCAAAAACATTTTAGCCAAAATGAACCCTTGTCAGCGTAAGCGTGGCTGCTCTGTTTTAGATACTGAAGAGCATGACGACGCTGATATTAATATCTCTGAAGGGCCCCTAACCCAATCTGAGGGGGCCAGGGAGGTTTTGTCTGAGGGAGAAATTACTGATTCAGGGAACATTTCTCAGCAGGCTGAACCTGATGTGATTACATTTAAATTTAAGTTGGAACATCTCCGCATTTTGCTTAAGGAGGTATTATCCACTCTGGATGATTGTGAAAAGTTAGTCATCCCAGAGAAACTATGTAAAATGGACAAGTTCCTAGAGGTGCCGGGGCTCCCAGAAGCTTTTCCTATACCCAAGCGGGTGGCGGACATTGTTAATAAAGAATGGGAAAGGCCCGGTATTCCTTTCGTCCCTCCCCCCATATTTAAAAAATTGTTTCCTATGGTCGACCCCAGAAAGGACTTATGGCAGTCAGTCCCCAAGGTCGAGGGAGCGGTTTCTACTTTAAACAAACGCACCACTATACCCATAGAGGATAGTTGTGCTTTCAAAGATCCTATGGATAAAAAATTAGAAGGTTTGCTTAAAAAGATGTTTGTTCAGCAGGGTTACCTTGTACAACCCATTTCATGCATTGTCCCTGTCACTACAGCCGCATTTTTCTGGTTTGATGAACTGATAAAGGCGCTCGATAGTGATTCTCCTCCTTATGAGGAGATTATGGACAGAATCAATGCTCTCAAATTGGCTAATTCTTTCACTCTAGACGCCACTTTGCAATTGGCTAGGTTAGCGGCTAAGAATTCTGGGTTTGCTATTGTGGCGCGCAGAGCGCTTTGGTTGAAATCTTGGTCGGCTGATGCGTCTTCCAAGAACAAGCTACTAAACATTCCTTTCAAGGGGAAAACGCTGTTTGGCCCTGACTTGAAAGAGATTATCTCTGATATCACTGGGGGTAAGGGCCACGCCCTTCCTCAGGATCGGCCTTTCAAGGCAAAAAATAGACCTAATTTTCGTCCCTTTCGTAAAAACGGACCAGCCCAAGGTGCTACGTCCTCTAAGCAAGAGGGTAATACTTCTCAAGCCAAGCCAGCTTGGAGACCAATGCAAGGCTGGAACAAGGGAAAGCAGGCCAAGAAACCTGCCCCTGCTACCAAGACAGCATGAAATATTGGCCCCCGATCCGGGACCGGATCTGGTGGGGGGCAGACTCTCTCTCTTCGCTCAGGCTTGGGCAAGAGATGTTCTGGATCCTTGGGCGCTAGAAATAGTCTCCCAGGGTTATCTTCTGGAATTCAAGGGACTTCCCCCAAGGGGGAGGTTCCACAGGTCTCAGTTGTCTTCAGACCACATAAAAAGACAGGCGTTCTTACATTGTGTAGAAGACCTGTTAAAAATGGGAGTGATTCATCCTGTTCCATTAAGAGAACAAGGGATGGGGTTCTACTCCAATCTGTTCATAGTTCCCAAAAAAGAGGGAACGTTCAGACCAATCTTAGATCTCAAGATCTTAAACAAATTTCTCAAGGTTCCATCGTTCAAGATGGAAACCATTCGAACTATCCTTCCTTCCGTCCAGGAAGGTCAATTCATGACCACGGTGGATTTAATGGATGCGTATCTACATATTCCTATCCACAAGGAACATCATCGGTTCCTAAGGTTTGCATTTCTGGACAAACATTCCAGTTTGTGGCGCTTCCTTTCGGATTAGCCTCTGCTCCAAGGATTTTCACAAAGGTACTAGGGTCCCTTCTAGCGGTGCTAAGACCAAGGGGCATTGCAGTAGTACCTTACCTGGACGACATTCTGATTCAAGCGTCGTCCCTCCCTCAAGCAAAGGCTCACACGGACATCGTCCTGGCCTTTCTCAGATCTCACGGCTGGAAAGTGAACGTGGAAAAGAGTTCTCTATCCCCGTCAACAAGGGTTCCCTTCTTGGGAACAATTATAGACTCCTCAGAAATGAGGATTTTTCTAACAGAGGCCAGAAAAACAAAACTTCTGGACTCTTGTCGGATACTTCATTCCGTTCCTCTTCCTTCCGTAGCTCAGTGCATGGAAGTGATCGGGTTGATGGTAGCGGCAATGGACATAGTTCCTTTTGCGCGCATTCATCTAAGACCATTACAACTGTGCATGCTCAGTCAGTGGAATGGGGACTATACAGACTTGTCTCCAAAGATACAAGTAAATCAGAGGACCAGAGACTCACTCCGTTGGTGGCTGTCCCTGGACAACCTGTCACAAGGGATGACATTCCGCAGACCAGAGTGGGTCATTGTCACGACCGACGCCAGTCTGATGGGCTGGGGCGCGGTCTGGGGATCCCTGAAAGCTCAGGGTCTTTGGTCTCGGGAAGAATCTCTTCTACCGATAAATATTCTGGAACTGAGAGCGATATTCAATGCTCTCAAGGCTTGGCCTCAGCTAGCGAGGACCAAGTTCATACGATTTCAATCAGACAACATGACGACTGTTGCGTACATCAACCATCAGGGGGGAACAAGGAGTTCCCTAGCGATGGAAGAAGTGACCAAGATTATTCTATGGGCGGAGTCTCACTCCTGCCACCTGTCTGCTATCCACATCCCAGGAGTGGAAAATTGGGAAGCGGATTTTCTGAGTCGTCAGACATTGCATCCGGGGGAGTGGGAACTCCATCCGGAAATCTTTGCCCAAGTCACTCAGCTGTGGGGCATTCCAGACATGGATCTAATGGCCTCTCGTCAGAACTTCAAAGTTCCCTGCTACGGGTCCAGATCCAGGGATCCCAAGGCGGCTCTAGTGGATGCACTAGTAGCACCTTGGACCTTCAGACTAGCTTATGTGTTCCCGCCGTTTCCTCTCATCCCCAGGCTGGTAGCCAGGATCAATCAGGAGAGGGCGTCGGTGATCTTGATAGCTCCTGCGTGGCCACGCAGGACTTGGTATGCAGATCTGGTGAATATGTCATCGGCTCCACCTTGGAAGCTACCTTTGAGACGAGACCTTCTTGTTCAGGGTCCGTTCGAACATCCGAATCTGGTTTCACTCCAGCTGACTGCTTGGAGATTGAACGCTTGATTTTATCGAAGCGAGGATTCTCAGATTCTGTTATCGATACTCTTATTCAGGCCAGAAAGCCTGTAACTCGAAAGATTTACCACAAGATTTGGAAAAAATATATCTGTTGGTGTGAATCTAAGGGATTCCCTTGGGACAAGGTTAAGATTCCTAGGATTCTATCCTTCCTTCAAGAAGGATTGGAAAAAGGATTATCTGCAAGTTCCCTGAAGGGACAGATTTCCGCCTTGTCGGTGTTACTTCACAAAAAACTGGCAACTGTGCCAGATGTTCAAGCCTTTGTTCAGGCTCTGGTTAGAATCAAGCCTGTTTACAAACCTTTGACTCCTCCTTGGAGTCTCAATTTAGTTCTTTCAGTTCTTCAGGGGGTTCCGTTTGAACCCTTACATTCCGTTGATATTAAGTTATTATCTTGGAAAGTTTTGTTTTTAGTTGCAATTTCTTCTGCTAGAAGAGTTTCAGAATTATCTGCTCTGCAGTGTTCTTCTCCTTATCTGGTGTTCCATGCAGATAAGGTGGTTTTACGTACTAAACCTGGTTTTCTTCCAAAAGTTGTTTCTAACAAAAACATTAACCAGGAGATTATCGTACCTTCTCTGTGTCCGAAACCAGTTTCAAAGAAGGAACGTTTGTTGCACAATTTGGATGTTGTTCGCGCTCTAAAATTCTATTTAGATGCTACAAAGGATTTTAGACAAACATCTTCCTTGTTTGTTGTTTATTCAGGTAAAAGGAGAGGTCAAAAAGCAACTTCTACCTCTCTCTCTTTTTGGATTAAAAGCATCATCAGATTGGCTTACGAGACTGCCGGACGGCAGCCTCCCGAAAGAATCACAGCTCATTCCACTAGGGCTGTGGCTTCCACATGGGCCTTCAAGAACGAGGCTTCTGTTGATCAGATATGTAGGGCAGCGACTTGGTCTTCACTGCACACTTTTACCAAATTTTACAAGTTTGATACTTTTGCTTCTTCTGAGGCTATTTTTGGGAGAAAGGTTTTGCAAGCCGTGGTGCCTTCCATTTAGGTGACCTGATTTGCTCCCTCCCTTCATCCGTGTCCTAAAGCTTTGGTATTGGTTCCCACAAGTAAGGATGACGCCGTGGACCGGACACACCTATGTTGGAGAAAACAGAATTTATGTTTACCTGATAAATTTCTTTCTCCAACGGTGTGTCCGGTCCACGGCCCGCCCTGGTTTTTTTAATCAGGTCTGATAATTTATTTTCTTTAACTACAGTCACCACGGTACCATATGGTTTCTCCTATGCAAATATTCCTCCTTAACGTCGGTCGAATGACTGGGGTAGGCGGAGCCTAGGAGGGATCATGTGACCAGCTTTGCTGGGCTCTTTGCCATTTCCTGTTGGGGAAGAGAATATCCCACAAGTAAGGATGACGCCGTGGACCGGACACACCGTTGGAGAAAGAAATTTATCAGGTAAACATAAATTCTGTTTTTAAGCAACTTTCTAATTTACTCCTATTATTATTTTTTCTTCGTTCTCTTGCTATCTTTCTTTGAAAAAGAAGGCATCTAAGCTTTTTTTTAGGTTCAGGACTCTGGACAGCAATTTTTTATTGGTGGATGAATTTATCCACCAATCAGCAAGGACAACCCATGTTGTTCACCAAAAATGGACCGGCATCTAAACTTACATTCTTGCATTTCAAATAAAGATACCAAGAGAATGAAGAACATTTGATAATAGGAGTAAATTAGAAAGATGCTTAAAATTTCATGCTCTATCTGAATTGCGAAATAAAATTGTTAGGTTCAGTGTCCCTTTAATAGCCAATATCACAGTTTTCCTATTTTCAGTATACAAATGTTTTTTTTTTTTTTTTTTTTTAACAGTCAAAATCAGTTATTTCACATTTAAAAAATTCAAGATAAAGGAGCTACTTGCAAACGCAGTAATACAGTTGAGCTTGTAAAATAGTTTATTGGGAACACATAAAGGTATACAAATGTTTAAAGTACATTGTCCTTTAGTTTGTGATTTGTTTTATTAAAAATGACATACATAAGATTGCGCAATTCTTTAAAACTACCAGAAGTCTACCCAGCTGTGTTTGTGCCCTGCTAACTTGCTAGATGTCTTGCAGTGAATACGCTGTAGTTTAAAACTGAATTTAGACCAAGCAGATGTTAAATGTGCCCAAGACCAAATAGGCATCTGTTGCTGTGTGTTTATTTGGCAGAATGCCCCTGCGTGTTTATTGGCAGAGCCTGCCGCTTGGCTCTTCACAACTTGTTTAAATACATTGGGTTACTAGGACCTCTGTACGGCTGAAATAAAAAACTCTTTACTAGTTAAGTTGTTTTTATATTTATCTGTCAAACTTGATGTACATCATATGCCACAACTAAGTATGCTACAGGCAATGCTAGTCAGTAGTGTAAGGGCGAAATCTGTGCCCTGGTCTCATTGTGGAGAATCTGCTTCTGATTACTAATATTAGAATAAAGTTGTGGTCATTTCTGGACTATCACAGGGGAGACGTGCTCTCAATGATTTCAGCTGGAAGGGCTAATGCAAAAGCTAGCTGAGATATTTATATTATTAAAGGGACAGTCTAGGCAAAATTAAACTTGATTCAGATAGGGTATGCAATTTTAAACAACTTTGCAATTTACTTTTATCATCAAATTTGCCTTGTGTTCTTTGTGTTATTTGTGTAAAGCTAAGCATAGCTAGGCTCATATTCTAATTTCTAAACCATTGTACCGCCTCTTGTCTCAGTGCATTTTGACAGTTTTTCACAGTTGTACACTGCTAGTTCATGTGTCATATAGATAACTGTGTGCTCACTCCCGTGGAGTTCTTTGAGTCAGCACTGATTTACTAAAACACATGTCTGTCAAAAAAACTGAGGTTAAAAGTGTATTTATATAACTGTGTTGGTTATGCAAAATTGGGAAATGGGTGATAAAAGGATTAACTATCTTTTTAAACAATACAAATTCTGGGTTAGACTGTCCCTTTAATACCAGTCACTTTTCCCTATGACATTCGGAGATAACGGCTCATCTTTGTCCAAGGGGGGGAGTAAAGCTCATATAAATTTAAAGGGACAGCAAACTGATTGTTACAAGATTTTTCTGCCTTTGAGCAAAACCCCTCCTGCCAAACAAAAAAAAAATTGAGTGAACACTTTTAATGGATTAACACCTTGTTTGTGGCAGTCATCTTTTAATAGCCGAACTCCACTCACCACTTGTCTTATGTAGAGGAGCCAATCCAGACACAGCTAGCCACATTCATTATTGTTTTGCAGTTATTATCTTATCATCCCTGCTGAATAGGCTTGTCAGGTATCCAGTATTTCATTAGGCTGTTCATTAAAGGGATGTTAAACTGTGCTCCTTTGGTAAAAACAAATATGTTACATCATAGTTAACTTTAAATAAAAGAATGTGTAAAAAACAACAAACAACTTACTTGTTTTCTTTACAACAAAAGAAAAGGGGGCGCCCTTGAGAGTATCTAATAAAAAAATGATATGTGATATATGAGGTAGCTCATATGTTACCAATAGGAATGTACCTTTCAGTATAAGTGATGATACACTGATTCAATAGTAACTTGTATATATATTGTGAATAGAGTAAATAGATATTAACCTATACCATTGATAGTCACAATGTTAATAGGACAGTTGTATCTCACTCAAAGATAGTGGTTATAGGGTTATAGTGATCACTATATTGTCCTTTATAAGAATCTTGATAGTAGAATACCAGGGCAGCAATCTGTAGTGGTCCAGACCAGGATCCAATTAAGCAATCTAAAATATCAAACAGAGACAGATGCGCCACATGGCCCAATATTGTAGTTTCCAAATGTATGTAGATTTTACTATATAGTTGAACTCACATGTATTGAAGCACCTCACTTGGTGCAAATGACACAGTCTGGGATCTATAACAGTCACCCAGCAGACCGGCCTCTCGAGTTGTTCAGGGTCTATGTAAAATAGAAAACACAAAAAAGCCTATATGGCCTAGTATTGTATGACTAGAGTGATTCCACACCAGATAGTAGTATAAGATTTTGAACTCACATTTGGTGAAGCATCCCCAATGATGCTATAGAGACAGGCTGGGATTAATTCAGTCACCCAACAGACTTAACTCGTGGCATACAGCATGCAATAGTCCTCTCGGTGGTCTTTAAAACCAATTCATAGGCAGCAAGTGTTTTTAGTAAAAGTTAAAATCACTTTAATAAAATAATAATAGATTGCGACGCGTTTCCCAGTCTCAGACTGTTTCCTCAGGCATAATCATTATGCCTGAGGAAACAGTCTGAGACTGGGAAACGCGTCGCAATCTATTATTATTTTATTAAAGTGATTTTAACTTTTACTAAAAACACTTGCTGCCTATGAATTGGTTTTTATCTGAGGATATAACTGACCTAAAGACCGCCGAGAGGACTATTGCATGCTGTATGCCACGAGTTAAGTCTGTTGGGTGACTGAATTAATCCCAGCCTGTCTCTATAGCATCATTGGGGATGCTTCACCAAATGTGAGTTCAAAATCTCTTATACTACTATCTGGTGTGGAATCACTCTAGTCATACAATACTAGGCCATATAGGCTTTTTTGTGTTTTCTATTTTACACAGACCCTGAACAACTCGAGAGGCCGGTCTGCTGGGTGACTGTTATAGATCCCAGACTGTGTCATTTGCACCAAGTGAGGTGCTTCAATACATGTGAGTTCAACTATATAGTAAAATCTACATACATTTGGAAACTACAATATTGGGCCATGTGGCGCATCTGTCTCTGTTTGATATTTTACTTGTTTTCTTACATAATGAGTACTTGGAAATTCTCAGTGTAGTCCCACCCCCAGTGTGATATGGGAGCTGACATGTTTGAAACTTAGGTTACATTCTGACTGATCTAGGCATGAGCAAGTCTGAGTCTCTGTTATCTAGTTTATAACCAGCCTAGAAGTTCTCTGACAACAGGCTAAAATAAACCTGCCTGCAGAGGCTCCGCCTCCTTATAAGGCTGTGACAGAAAGTAAAGACACTGCACACATGTAGGGAAAACAAGAACTAAAAGGAACAATCCATTTAAATAGATTTCTAATACATATTGCAATTATTTCTATTAAAGGACCAGTCAACACATTTCACATAATCAACAAATGCAAGATAACAAGACAATGCAATATCACTTAGTCTGAACTTCAAATGAGTAGCAGATTTTTTTATAACAAATTTCAAAGTTATGTATATTTCCACTCCCCTTGTACCATGTGATAGCAATCAGCCAATCACAAATGCATATACGTATAGTCTGTGAATTCTTGCACATGCTCAGTAGGATCTGGTGACTCAAAAATTGTAAATATAAAAGACTGTGCACATTTTTTTTAATGGAAGTAAATTGGAAAGTTGTTTAAAATTACATGCTGTATCTGAATCATGAAAATTTAATATAACCTGAGTGTCCCTTTAAGTATAAACACAGCTTAGTGCTTTTTTTTTTCAAAAATGAAACAGACTGTTTAATATCCCTTTAAAAAATACTGTGTACTTGAATATCCAGTTTTTTTAAAGTCCCCTAAATGTCAGCTGAACATAAAAATGTAAAATATTACACCGTGCAAGCTCTATTTTTTGTGTTACTGGCTGCCAAGCAGGGTGCAAAATAACTTTATTTCTGGCAGTCATGGGGTGTTAAACCACTACTCTTTGGTGCCCCTAGCAGACTGTGAGATCAAAACCCTGTGCACAGGTGTTACTGGCATCCAAAGAGGACAATGATTGTTGTCTGTTATGAGCCAAGGGGACAACAAAGGGCTGGCGGACGAGGTTTGCTGTCATGAACCTTATTAGCCCAGCTTTAAGGCGAGCAGGCAGCAGTATGCCCCTTGCTTGTGCATGGCCAGTCTCGAAAAAGAGGGGCCTGTCAATCATCCCTATCAGGGCACTGAAGCTGCTATCGCAAAGTGATAAATGGAGCCCATAGTGTGGAGCCTAAGATAGAGCTTTTGAGGGAGACTATGTGAATCCTACCCACCTGTGTCCATTTACCTACAGGTCATCCAGTATTTTTTTTGAAAGAAGTGTCAGAGAAGTGTCAGAAGTTTTGATAGTCTCTTATAGAGGATAGTACTCTTCGAAATGGGACTGGAGTTTTAAGTAGTCCTGTCGGCCTCTCAGTGAGAGCATGGATGAAGGTTAGAGTCTGAAGATGCAGGGAGAGTTTTTCTGCGAAACCATCCTGACTCATTAACAGCACCTTGGCAATCAGCGTTGACGAGTTTCGCTGCCTGCCTTTATTCACTCAAGTCCATTTCAGAAGCGAGACTACTATCTGTCACACTTGAAGGGTCGTGTTACTGTTCCACGGCGTAGATTCTGGTAATATCAGCCTGAGTCTTCAGTTTGAGGTTTTCTGACGGGTCCCTACTTGTCTTCTGGGACATCTGATGCTTCCTGGTAGGCTCCAGTTGCTGTTCCAACTGGACTGCAATATTGGGGTTTAGCCTCTATTGGTAGGTTGGTTACTGTTGCTTAATCCTCTTTTTCTCACCTAGGGTGGGGAAAGGGTTTCTTACGTGTTCTCCTTGATTTGGAGGTACCTCAGTATCTGATGGACCCTGTGGGTCCTTGGTTTTCTCGCCTTGTAGGGTTTTTCCCTCTCTTGCGTTCTCAGAATCACGGAGTTGAATACTGGTATCAGAATGCTGTGGGTCAGAGTGCTTTCTTCCTTGAGGGGTGTTCCTCTTATGGAAGGCTGCAGTGTAGGGGTAACGGATCGCTCCTTGGCTTCCGGAATTTTCTGGTCGGGAGCTGTTGTCGAGATTTTTTTGGCACTTCCCGGTGGGATGAGTCCAATAATGGCTTAGGACAACTTGCCGTCTGTTGATTGGTCATCACGAGTTTTGCTCACAGGTGGTTCTGTGACCTCTTGGTGAGCTCTTTTTAAGCTGCTAGGACGTTTTTTCGGTCCTTGCTTGTCCATGCTTGTCTAGCCTGACGGGTTTTGACTTTTCTAGGTTGCAAGGGGGAACTCACGGTTTTCTGGAACACCATAGTTGGTATGGTGCGGTGTCAGGGATATGAGGGTGGCCTTTCTCCTGACTATGGACTTATCTTCTGGTCCTTGTCCTCCTAGTGAGTTTGTTTGCCTGGACAGTGGTCCTGTGGCAACCTCTGGTTGCTCTAAGTTTGATTTGGTCCTTGGGATATCTCATGGGGTCCTCTATTCTTCCTCTCGGGGGTAGATGGGGATTTTTGACCAGTTTGACTTGAGCCAGTGTTGGATGGCCCATCGGATCTCTTATGGGTTCCTCTACTCTCCCTCTCGGGGGTTGATAGAGGTTTTCGTTTTGGTTGAATCCTCGGAGGCCTTTGTGCTCAGCAGACTCTGGGTCTGAATGCTCTCTAGCACGGCTTGCAGGTTGTGTAACTGATGAGTGGTTACCCGGGCTTCCGTTTTTTTCCCTTGTATGTAGTTTTTTGTAGGGTATCGAGTAATTTCAAACTGTGGTGCCTTTCGAAGGAGCCGCCTTTTTTGTACCCACCCTTTGTTTGCATTCATTGTCCTCTAGCTTGGGTATTGTTTTCCCAAAAGTAATGAATGCAGCTGTGGACTCTTCTCGTTTAAGAAGAAAAACCATAAATTATGCTTACCTGATAATTTTCTTTTCTTCTTACCAGAAGAGTCCACAGCTCCCGCCCGCGTTTTATCTATGGGGCGGAAGTACATTTTTGTTCTTCTGGCACATTTTTTCACCCTGATATTTCTCCTACTGTTCCTTGTTCCCATGGCAGAATGACTGGGGGATGAGGGAAGTGGGGGAGGTATTTAAAACCTTTGGTTGGGGTGTCTTTGCCTCCTCCTGGTGGCCAGGTTTTGAATTCCCAAAAGTAATGAATGCAGCTGTGGACTCTTCCCGTCAGAAGAAAATTATTAGGTAAGCATAATTTATGTTTTTACTACACATAATTAATACATTTTATATTACAATTCTAAGATATTAACTGTCGCTTTAAAACGACATGAAACCCAAAATATTTTTTTTTTATGATTTTAGAAGAGCATGTAATTTTAAACAATTTTCCAATTTACTTCTATTATTTAATTTGCTTCCTTCTCTTGTTATCCTTTGCTGAATGGTTTATCTAGGTAAGCTCATGAGCAGTTCTAGCTGCTGATTGGTGGCTGCATATAAATATTGATTGCCATTGGCTCCCCCATGTGTTCAGTTAGAAACCAGTGGTGAATTGCTGCTCCTTCAAAAAATGATACCAAGAGAATGAAGCAAATTTGATAATAGAAGTAAACTGGAAAGTTGTTTATAATTATATGTTCTACCTAAATCATGAAATAAAAATTTGGAGTTTCATGTCCCTTTAAGCGATGGCTCGACAAACCCAGGAACCAGGGAGCTAGAATTTTACCCCTGGCTTCTAACCTTTTAGGTAAATCTCCATGTATCTATACATAAATACCATTATCTGGCTCCTTAAAGTATGACTTGCTCCTAAATATTCTTAAAGGGACACTGAACCCAAATTTTTTCTTTCATGATTCAGATAGAGCATGCAATTTTAACCCCTTAATGACCACAGCACTTTTCCATTTTCTGTCCGTTTGGGACCAAGGCTATTTTTACATTTCTGCGGTGTTTGTGTTTAGCTGTAATTTTCCCCTTGCTCATTTAATGTACCCACACATATTATATACCGTTTTTCTCGCCATTAAATGGACTTTCAAAATATACCATTATTTTCCTCATATCTTATAATTTACTATAAAAATTTTTATAAAATATGAGGAAAAAATAGAAAAAAACACACTTTTTCTAACTTTGACCCCCAAAATCTGTTATACATCTACAACCACCAAACAAAAACCATGCTAAATAGTTTCTAAATTTTGTCCTGAGTTTAGAAACACCCAATGTTAACATGTTCTTTGCTTTTTTTGCAAGTTATAGGGCCATAAATACAAGTAGCACTTTGCTATTTCCAAACCACTTTTTTTCAAAATTAGCGCTAGTTACATTGGAACACTGATATCTTTCAGGAATCCCTGAATATCCCTTGACATGTATATATTTTTTTTTTAGAAGACATCCCAAAGTATTGATCTAGGCCCATTTTGGTATATTTCATGCCACCATTTCACCGCCAAATGCGATCAAATAAAAAAAAAATGTTCACTTTTTCACAATTTTTTTCACAAACTTTAGGTTTCTCACTGAAATTATTTACAAAAAACTTATGCAATTATAGCATACATGGTTGTAAATGCTTCTCTGGGATCCCCTTTGTTCATAAATAGCAGACATATATGGCTTTGGTTTTGCTTTTTACTAATTAGAAGGCTGCTAAATGCGACTGCGCACCACACGTGTATTATGCCCAGCAGTGAAGGGGTTAATTAGGGAGCATGTAGGGAGCTTCTAGGGTTAATTTTAGCTTCAGTGTAGTGTAGTAGACAACCCCAAGTATTGATCTAGGCCCATTTTGGTATATTTCATGCCACCATTTCACCGCCAAATGCAATCAAATTAAAAAAAACGCTAATTTTTCACAATTTTAGGTTTCTCACTGAAATTATTTACAAACAGCATGTGCAATTATGGCACAAATAGTTGTAAATGCTTCTCTGGGATCCCCTTTGTTCAGAAATAGCAGACATATATGACTTTGGGGTTGCTTTTTGGTAATTAGAAGGCCGCAAAGTGCTGCTGCGCATCACACATGTATTATGGCTAGCAGTCAAGGGGTTAATTAGGTAGTTTGTAGGGAGCTTGCGGGGTTAATTTTAGCTTTAGTGTAGAGATCAGCCTCCCACCTGACACATCAGACCCCCTGATATCTCCCAAACAGCTCCCTTCCCTCCCCCACCCCACAATTGTCCCCGCCATCTTAAGTACTGGCAGAAAGTCTGCCAGTACTAAAATAAGTTTTTTTTTTTTTAAAATACATCTTTAGCATATTTACATATGCTACTTTGTAGGATCCCCCCTTAGCCCCCAACCTCCCTGATCCCCCCCAAAAACAGCTCTCTAACCCCCCCTGCCTTATTGGGGGCCATCTTGGGTACTGGCAGCTGTCTGCCAGTACCCAGTTAACAATATTTTTTCCTCTTTTTGTATTTTTTTTTTTTTACATTTTTCTGTAGTGTAGCTTCCCCACGACCAACCCCTACCCCCACCCCCTCCCAGATCCCTTAGATTAGTTTTTGTGGGCATTTACTCCCCCTCTTCCTCCCACTTACTACATAATTATTTCTGTAGTGTAAGCGGTTCCCACCCGCTCCCTCCCGTGCACGCGCCCGCCCGCCGATCCCCCGTGCACGCGCGCGTGTCTGTGCGCGCCCCTGACTCTCCCGCCCCCGATCCCGCCCCCCTCTGTGTATCTGAAGCCATCGATGGCCGCCCACCCGCCTCCCACTGCAGCTCCCACCCACCAACGATTGCGGCCATCGATGGCCGGTGTAGAGAGGGCCACAGAGTGGCTCTCTCTGCACCGGAGGGGTACAAATTGTTATTGCAGGATGCCTCGATATTGAGGCATCCTGCAATAACCGGAAAGCAGCTGGAAGCGATGAGGATCGCTTCCAGCTGCTTTCCAAACCGAGGACGTACGCCACACGTCCTCAGGCGTTAACTGCCTTTTTTCTGAGGACGTGTGGCGTACGTCCTCGGTCATTAAGGGGTTAAGCAACTTTCTAATTTACTCCTATTATCAATTTTTTTCATTCTCTTGCTAACTTTATTTGAAAAGAAGGCATCTAAGCTCTTTTTTTTGGTTCAGACCTCTGGAAAGCACTTTTTTTATTGGTGGATGAATTTATCCACCAATCAGCAAGGACAACCCAGGTTGTTCACCAAAAATGGGCCGGCATCTAAACTTATATTCTTGCATTTCAAATAAAGATACCAAGAGAATGAAGACAATTTGATAATAGGAGTAAATTAGAAAGTTGCTTAAAATGTCATGCTCTATCTGAATCACAAAAGAAAAAATTTGGGTTCAGTGTCCCTTTAATGGCTACTAAAAACAGATTAGTTGACTCCTGCCTTAAGCAGTACTTTGTGAGGCCTTCTATTGGTAAGATTGCTGTTAGTACGCCGTGTGCTTTGTTTGTTTCGAGTTTCCCTAGGGCCCAGGACTGCTTTAGAAGAATATTGCTGCATATGGGCTTATGCTATTCCTTTAAACAGCTGCTATTTTTAGGATTTAAAAATGAATCCAGAACTGCAATTTTTCTTTCCAATTTGTGTTTGGAGAAGGAAATAACAGAGAGCTGATTACAGACTGAGAACGTGTAAGATAGGCTCTGTAATTAGGTATGAGAATGCAGCCGCATGTGGCAGCTGGGTAGTGAACTATAAAACTTGTGCATAAATATAGGGAAGGCGTTCAGGGAGAGTTGTGTTCTCTCAGCCTGGGAACTGATTTAGCGGTGCTTGTGCAGGCTTGTTCGGGCACTGTCTGATTGTGTGCAGTTCCTGAGCACTGAAGCCATTTTACAATTGCAGATGTGATCTTCAGGTTAACTGGAGTTTAAAGGGACTGAAAACACTTTACACCTGTTTGTTTTGCTATAAAAGCCAACAGGAACTGCTTGTTTAAAAAGATAGATAACGCCTTTACTACTCCTATACTTTATAACCTCTAAGGGCTCGATTTATCAAGCCCTTAGCCTCCTTGTAACTGCAGGTTCTCACAAGAGAACCTGCACTCCGTATTTATGAAGCAGTGGTCATCTTAGGTGGAGTATTTCAAGCTCACCGTTCTTGTCTGACCAGGGAGATTGTCAGCTCCTGCCCGCACGTGGTTGGCTGTGCGCGGGCAGGGGGCGGCATTGCACTAAGCGCAAACTAGCGCTTGCGTGCAATGTTAAATTCCACCTGCGAAATTCTGTTTGCCAGAGACAAGCTGCAGAGGACAGGGGCGCATATGTACGCCCCTATCCGCGGTAGTGTTTTCTTGTTTCTAAGCTAATGCAGGCCGCCCCTTATTTTAGTGCTTTTTACAGCCAGGCAGTGCTAGTTCATGTGTGCTATATAGATGTGCTCGTAGTTATGCAGGAACCAACACTAATTGGCTAAATTGCAAGTTTGTAAAAAGCACTGAGATAAAGGGGCAGTCTCCAGAGGCTTAGATACAAGGTAATCACAGAGGTAAAAAGTGTATTAATAGAACCGCGTTGGTTATGCTAAAGTGGGTAATGAAGGGGTTTATATATCTTTTTAAACAATAAACATTTTTTTTGTGTAGACTATCTATGCAAACAGAAACAAAATTCCAAGTTTTTCAGATTCAGCATATAGTTGTGTTGTTGTTTTTCTAAATTCCAGTTAGTTTCTATCCTCTAGTGAACTTCATTCTCTTCTTATGCTTTGTTGAAGAGCATACCTAGGTAGGTAGTGTGCACGTGTCTAAAGCACTATTGCAGCTGTTTTGCAAGAATTATTTAAAAGTGACAGTAAAGTAAAAAAAACTTTTACGAGTATGTGATTTTAAACAACTCTCAAATGTATTTCTGTTATCAAATTTGCTCCATTCTTTTGGTATTATTTGTTCGCTCACACAAGCACAGGGGCTTTCTGGTGTCTCTCTATGGCAGCAGTGTTTGCAACAATGTTTAAGATTACTCCAAACATTGTTGCAAACACTGCTTTCATTCAGTGCTAAAGATAATTGCATGCTCATGAACTCCTATAAGCCTACATAGGATAACTCTTCAGCAAAGGATACCAAGAGAATGAAGTATATTAAATAATATAATTAAATTGTAAAGTAGTTTAAAATTGCATGCTGTCGGAATCATGAAAGTTCATTTTGACTCTACTTCCCCTTTAACAGTGTTTTAGATACACTGCTGCCATCTAGTGCTGAAAAGTGTATATCATTGTTAAAAACATTCTTGCAAAACCGTTGCCATATAGTGATTTAGACCTATGTATGCTACCTACTTAGATATGCTCTTTCACAGACATGAATGATGTAAACTTTTTAGGAAATTGTATGCTCTAATTTATTTTACCCAAAACTTCACAAATAAATAGAGCTTCATTACATGTCCTATGGCTTCTTTAGAGGCTGCATTTGGTGCCTGTGTTTCATACCGCAGCACATATAAACCAGCTGGGAACCTGGCCAGATACATTTGCAGATTTTGTTTTGTTGGTGAATTTTGATTGCTTCACTCTGACCTCTGTGCGACTCATGACTGGGAACAGTTTCCCAAATGTATTCTTGTTGCCTGGAGGAAATTCATATTGGATCTTGTTGAGTTTTTTTGTGTTTGACTGTTTTAAATAAAACTCTGTTTCCCTAAAAAATTCAGAAAATGCTCATTTCCATTGTACTAAACAAAGCTATTTATGTATTAGGGCTATAACTGATCTATTATGTACATCATTTTTTTTCTTACATTTTTTTTAATCTTTTAAAATGTTTTGCTAATGTACTTTTTGCTACGACTGGTTTTGTTTTTTGGATTTAACAATACATTGAAGCCGGGAACATGCAACTTCTAAGATTTTACATTGATCGCCTCTATTTCTGGTTTATAGATCACATAATGAAATATTAAATGCTCCCCATAGCTTCTGTGTTCTTGCGGCTGGTCATATAGGATTCTTACTGCCTTCTGAGTTACGGTTGTCGTCCTTTATATGGTGAAGTGTCTAAAAGTTTTTCACATAGCACAATTTTTTTTGCCAATCGCAGTAGCCAATGAGACTGGACGAGTAGTGCAAAATAAATATTTTCATAGGCAGAGTTTTTTTAATAGTTTTAAAGAGACGTTCTAACATACAAATACTGTACATTGTTCTATTTTGTTAGAACATGTTAATTTTAGCCAGCTCCATTATTTTACTGTGTGTAATTAAACACAAAGAGTTGCATTACTGGAACACACTGATGCTGCTCCAAATGAGGATAGTTTAGTGACGAGCATATATAGGTATGCCTGCCCCTGATTGGCTCACACTATACACATACATTCACACTCTCTTTTGGAGTGGCACAACTTTTACTATGTATTTAATTCCTTTGCCGGTAATCCACTTTTCTCCTTGGCTCACAAAGCAGTGTTCTCCCCAGGATCTATTTAATGGGCACACCACCCGGCTGATTTTAACGACCATCCGATTCAAATTTAAGCAAATATTTAAGATAAAATTATCTCTTATTAATTATTGTGCATGTTTGTCGCACAAATTATCATTACATTAATTTATATTAAATTATGTAAATCATTTTTATTTTAAATTTCATAAATAGACGTGAAACTTAAAATATTTCTCTCATGAATCAGGTACAGCATACAATTTTAAACAACTTTCCAGTCGCGCTATCAATTGTGCAGTCCCCATAGAAAGACTAAATTTAGTGATAGCAAAAATGCTTTCTGGATGTTTTTCTGCAGATTTTTGGACGTCAAACCGTAATATCCATGACTGGGCAGACCACCCAGATTTTACTGAGCACCCCTCTTAAATGTAAACCTATATTTAGCTAGTAGATCATGATACTGTTGTCTCATTATTTTACAACAACCAATAGTTAAAAAAAATTCCTGAAATTGATTGTGCTCACCGACTGTTTTCACCCTAATAAAACAAATGTAATTTGCAGACAATATGCACAAAATGTTATTACATTGTCTGTAGACAGCATAAGATATGGAGTTGCTAATTAATCAAGTTAGATATCTGATAAATTCCGTTAAACAACATGTTGCCAGTTGTAGCCCAGAACATCTCTTGCACATTTTTACTCATATTGTTGTGCTGGCTGGCATCGCTGGCACATATAAGGAGGCTGGCATCGCTGGCACATATAAGGAGGCTGGTATAGCTGGTACATATAAGGAGGCTGGTATAGCTGGCACTGGCACATATAAGGAGGCTGGTATAGCTGGCACATATAAGGAGGCTGGTATAGCTGGCACATATAAGGAGGTTGGTATAGCTGGCACTGGCACATATAAGGAGGCTGGTATAGCTGGCACATATAAGGAGGCTGGTATAGCTGGCACTGGCACATATAAGGAGGCTGGTATAGCTGGCACATATAAGGAGGTTGGTATAGCTGGCACTGGCACATATAAGGAGGCTGGTATAGCTGGCACATATAAGGAGGCTGGTATAGCTGGCACTGGCACGTATAAGGAGGCTGGTATAGCTGGCACATATAAGGAGGCTGGTATAGCTGGCACATCTAAGGAGGCTGGTATAGCTGGCAATGGCACATATAAAGAGGCTGGTATAGCTGGCACATATAAGGAGGCTGGTATAGCTGGCACATAAAGAGGTTGCTATAGATGGCACATATAAAGAGGCTGGTATAGCTGGCACATATAAGGAGGCTGGTATAGCTGGCACATATAAAGAGGCTGGTATAGCTGGCACATATAAGGAGGCTGGTATACCTGGCACTGGCACATATAAGGAGGCTGGTATAGCTGGCACATATAAAGAGGCTGGTATAGCTGGCACATATAAAGAGGCTGGTATAGCTGGCACATATAAGGAGGCTGGTATAGCTGGCACTGGCACATATAAGGAGGCTGGTATAGCTGGCACATATAAATAGGCTGATATAGCTGGCACATATAAGGAGGCTGGTATAGCTGGCACTGGCACATATAAGGAGGCTGGTATAGCTGGCACATATAAGGAGGCTGGTATAGCTGGCACATATAAGGAGGCTGGTATAGCTGGCACATATAAAGAGGCTAGTATAGCTGGCACTGGGACATATAAGGAGGCTGGTATAGCTGGCACATATAAAGAGGCTGGTATAGCTGGCACTGGGACATATAAGGAGGCTGGTATAGCTGGCACTGGCACATATAAGGAGACTGGTATAGCTGGCACATATAAGGAGGCTGGTATAGCTGGCACATATAAAGAAGCTGGTATAGCTGGCACATATAAGGAGGCTGGTATAGCTGGCACATATAAGGAGGCTGGCAGATTGCTGCATATATTGTAAAGAGAGAAGCAGCTTTGGGATATTCATTATAGGTTTTTCCGGCTATGTGGAGCAGGTTCACATGAGCGAGCCTGCTCCACATATTTAAAGGGACAGGCAACACTAAAATTGTTATGGTTTAAAAAGATAGATAGCCCCTTTACTACCCATTCCCCCAGCTTTGCACAACCAAAAATTCCTGAAATTGATTGTGCTCACCGACTGTTTTCACCCTAATAAAACAAATGTAATTTGCAGACAATATGCACAAAATGTTATTACATTGTCTGTAGACAGCATAAGATATGGAGTTGCTAATTAATCAAGTTAGATATCTGATAAATTCCGTTAAACAACATGTTGCCAGTTGTAGCCCAGAACATCTCTTGCACATTTTTACTCATATTGTTGTGCTGGCTGGCATCGCTGGCACATATAAGGAGGCTGGTATAGCTGGTACATATAAGGAGGCTGGTATAGCTGGCACTGGCACATATAAGGAGGCTGGTATAGCTGGCACATATAAGGAGGCTGGTATAGCTGGCACATATAAGGAGGTTGGTATAGCTGGCACATATAAGGAGGCTGGTATAGCTGGCACATATAAGGAGGCTGGTATAGCTGGCACTGGCACATATAAGGAGGCTGGTATAGCTGGCACATATAAGGAGGTTGGTATAGCTGGCACTGGCACATATAAGGAGGCTGGTATAGCTGGCACATATAAGGAGGCTGGTATAGCTGGCACTGGCACATATAAGGAGGCTGGTATAGCTGGCACATATAAGGAGGCTGGTATAGCTGGCACATCTAAGGAGGCTGGTATAGCTGGCAATGGCACATATAAAGAGGCTGGTATAGCTGGCACATATAAGGAGGCTGGTATAGCTGGCACATAAAGAGGTTGCTATAGATGGCACATATAAAGAGGCTGGTATAGCTGGCACATATAAAGAGGCTGGTATAGCTGGCACATATAAAGAGGCTGGTATAGCTGGCACATATAAGGAGGCTGGTATAGCTGGCACTGGCACATATAAGGAGGCTGGTATAGCTGGCACATATAAAGAGGCTGGTATAGCTGGCACATATAAGGAGGCTGGTATAGCTGGCACATATAAGGAGGCTGGTATAGCTGGCACATATAAAGAGGCTGATATAGCTGGCACATATAAGGAGGCTGGTATAGCTGGCACTGGCACATATAAGGAGGCTGGTATAGCTGGCACATATAAGGAGGCTGGTATAGCTGGCACATATAAGGAGGCTGGTATAGCTGGCACATATAAAGAGGCTAGTATAGCTGGCACTGGGACATATAAGGAGGCTGGTATAGCTGGCACATATAAAGAGGCTGGTATAGCTGGCACTGGGACATATAAGGAGGCTGGTATAGCTGGCACATATAAAGAGGCTGGTATAGCTGGCACTGGCACATATAAGGAGGCTGGTATAGCTGGCACATATAAGGAGGCTGGTATAGCTGGCACATATAAAGAAGCTGGTATAGCTGGCACATATAAGGAGGCTGGTATAGCTGGCACAAATAAGGAGGCTGGCAGATTGCTGCATATATTGTAAAGAGAGAAGCAGCTTTGGGATATTCATTATAGGTTTTTCCGGCTATGTGGAGCAGGTTCACATGAGCGAGCCTGCTCCACATATTTAAAGGGACAGGCAACACTAAAATTGTTATGGTTTAAAAAGATAGATAGCGCCTTTACTACCCATTCCCCCAGCTTTGCACAACCAACATTGTTATATTAATGTACTTTATTACATTCAAACCTCTAAATTTCTGCCTGTTTCTAAGCCACTACAGACAGCCTCTTATCACTTGTGTTTTTATTTGCTCTTCACAACAAGAGACTGCTAGTTCATGTGTGCCATATAGATAACATTGTGCTCACACACAGGGAGTTATTTAAGAGTCAGCCCAACACAGCAATAATTGGCTAAAATGCAAGTCAATAGATAATAAATAAAAAGTCATGTGATCAGGGGTGGTCTGCAGAGGCTTAGATACAAGGTAATGATAGAGGTAAAAAGTATATTTATATATCTGTTAGTTATTCAAAACTGGGGAATGGGTAATAAAGGGGTTATCTATCTTTTTAAAACAATAAAAAAGCTGGTGTCGACTGTCCCTTTAAGAAGAAAAAAAACAATAATCCTCTTGTGAAATTATCAATTTCACCCTTTGATGAAACATCGCAAGTGGCGATTGCAGGCGAGCAGGTTCCCTACTGCAAATGTAACTTTCATGGAAATTTCTTGCCGATTTTGCCCTTTGGGGGGATTCTAGATATTGTCAGTGACTCCTATCTAGCGTTGTTGGTCTCTGTTAACTGGATGTTTTAAGGCATTTGCAGTATACTATTTTGTTTGTGAGTTCGGAGCTGAGGGTATTTGCATCAGTTTGTGCATTAAATCTTGAATTAGGGATGAATAAAAATATCTAAAACTGTGTCAGCTAGGAGCAAAGACAGGACCTAAAATCCAGGTGACACAGCTACAAATGATCTTGCTGTTAAAGGGACATTAAACACTAAGGGCTACATTACAAGTGGAGTGCAAAATATCGCTTTTGATATTACAAGTCATGAGAGCGTGCTTCCATAGACTCAAATGGGAGGCTCGTTCTCATGCCTTGAGACATGTCATGAGAACTAGCGCAGCGAAGGGGGTATGTTGTGCAGCAATGGGCAGCAAATCTAAATATATAAGTATGACTGGTGTGCAGGGCCGTCTTTAATATTGACTGGACCCTGGGCAAAAAATTTCTTGGGCCCCACCCCAACATCCCAAAAAAACAACTAAATCAAAAAATGTTTTTTTATTATTAGCCCAGCAGTGGATTGGAAATTAATTGCAATATGTGAAATTGGACCTAAGCAGTACTAATAAGTAAATAAATATATAAATTCCTCCACTGTGGGTTAATTTAATATTCTTTTGAATGTGATTCTGGTGTGAGGTTAGCTGGTTACAGAGATTTAGGGCAGCCAACAGGAGCAAAGCAAGGTAAAGACTGAGGAGGAAGCATGGAGGTGCAGTATAGGTTTACTGACTGGAACAACAGAACTACTATGGGAAGCTGCAAAATCTGAGACAGAGAGAAAACAAAAACTATAAAAATAAACCTTACATTAATGTGTGAAGTATCAGCATGACACTATACATCAGCCACAGTAGCACATGTCACTTCTTTGCTAGGAGCAAGTTCCCTCTCACCCTGCACTAGACAATGCTGTATGGGGAGGGGTGTGTGTGCACTCACTTATTCTTCCCACTGACACCTTTCTACAAAGCACTATTCCCCTAACAAACTTCAGTTAGTTGATCTTAGGGCCACAGCAGAAAGAGCAGGGCTAAGGGGACCAGCAGACTGGATACTGTCTGTCCAAGGCTGCATGGATACAGTGTGAGATGAGTCATACAGCCTCAAGACTGAAGAGAGCAGTGTATGCAGCTGCACAGATGCTCAAATCCTCATGTGCCTGCCGCTCCAGCTTTCTGCTGCATGCGCCTACAGTCAGCCCTACCCAGAAACAATCCCCACCACCAGAGCAGTTACCTGGTAACAGTGGTAACCCCAGTAGGACCTTTTATGATGCAGTGGGAATGGCTGGATGCTGAGTTAGGGCTTTGCATTCAGTGCTGCACAGTGCACATCTAAAACAGCACATGGCAATAGCTTGGCATGTCACATGACACCGGCACGGTCTGGCACAGTTTAAAAAAAAAAAAAAAAAAATACAAGCAGAGTACTTTTGACTGTGACAGTATTAGGACTGAATGTGTGTGTTCCCCATGTCACATCAGCAGTCTGGTATGAAACATAAAAAAAAAAAAATAATAATACAAAAAAAAAAAAAAAAAAAAATATATATATATATATATATATAGAAACTGGGCCCTGGGCAGCTGCCCCTTTTGCCCTGTGTTAAAGATGGCCCTGCTGGTGTGTGTGTGTGTGTATGTATATATATATATATATATATATATATATATATATATATATATATACACACACAAATTAACACATAAATATATATGTATATAAAAATATACATCTATATTTACTGGGAACGCACAGTTCCCCATAGACCGCAATAACACGCCACACTTAACCCTACAAACTCCTATGTGCAGTCGTTTTTTATTTAAAAAAAAAAAAAAAAAAAAAAATATATATATATATATATATATATATATATATATATATAAAGCTAACAGACTGTTAAATTTGGGGCCAATTGGGGGACATTTTTTAATATTAACCAGAGATCTGATCTCTGGTTAGTTTTCTGAGAGCTGAATGCTAATGCAAGCTTGCGGTAGCAATAACCAGCCACTATCGCGTGCCCGCAAACGGAAGCTCCACTTGTAATCTAGCCCTAAATAAATGCTAGATAGAATGATGCATTCAAAGAAAAGATTAGTCTGAGAATAAAATGAAAATGGGTGTTTAAAAGTTTAATTAGCTGTTTAAATATTGACAAAATAAGTGTAAAGTTTTAGTGTCTATAAAACAATGGGAGCTGCCATGTTATAACTTACTTTATCTGCTGTGGTCACTAGAACGAGCAGCCAATGGCTGTGTGGAATATAACAGTGTTCTGCACTTCCATTTCTAACCGGTACTGAAAAGCTCACAATTTCAGATTGGAATTACAGGAAAAGGGGACAAAATAAATAATGAAAGTATATTGCAGAGATTTTTTTATGTATACAATTTCAGCATTTAGCTGAATGATTCCTTTAAAATAAATTGCTGATTACTGAGCTAAGGAAGAGTATTCTGGAAAAGTATCACGGGGAAATCTAATGCTTGGCCATACTTAATGCATTTTGAATTTAAAAAAAAAATGTTAGTTTGCAAGCATGTGTTGTCCCTGTGTTTCTGATATATACAGACACTAGTCACTAATGCCATTCTATCTTCCAGAGTGAAAGGAATGTGACCTGTAGCGTTATATCCGTTAGGCGCGCCAGCTACAGTTTCTGAGGTCGGAGGCCATTTTAAGTTTTCAGCAGATATTTTTCAGAAACTTCAGATACATATCCTGTTCAGCAAGGCAACGTAACTCTTTAGTGACTTCCTCATGCTTGACAGGAAGGGATACATTTGTCTCATATGCTGACCTGTTCACTTAAACTAATACTATGTGTGAAGTTTAATGACGGCCAGAGACTTGAAATCTTGTCATTAGGGATTGTAAATCTAGTATATAGGGCATTACTGTATGATACAATACTTTATTCTGGTATCACTGGATTAATGGCCTCTCTAATATCCATTGTCTGTTTAAACTATAAATGTCTGTTATTTTCTGTCAATATTTGAAGAATCGATTCGCTGAATAGTCAAATACATATTCCAGTATTAACGTGCAAGACTATTTAAAGGAACGTCAAAGCAAAATGTTTATTTCATGATTCTGATCAGATTTATGCAAGTTTCAAATTTACTTAGTTCTCATGGTATCCTTTGTTGAAGAGCATACCTAGGTAGGTAGCGTACACGTTTCTGGAAAACTATAGGCATTTGTTTTGCAAGAATGCTTGGGAGCAGTGTTTGAACAAACATAGTTAAAAACATTTGTAAAATTAAAAAACTCTACCATATAGTGTTAAAAAAGGAGACTGTTGTTCCTAACATGTGTGCCCCTGATGCGCGTTTCACATAATGCTTCTTAATCTTATGACTTGCTTCTTAGCATTAGAAATATGCCTTTTGATAAAATAGTCAGTATAACGATTTCTGGCTCCCACTATAGAAGGATTTTAGTCACATATAGATTGAATAGAGTAAATAATAAAAGGTGACTCCCAATAGCAGGGGCGCGATCCGATAAAGATCGTAGTTTGCGGCGCAAGTTAGGGAACCCCCGCCGCCCGTAGTTTCAGCTCGCAACTCGAGCTATCCTATATATGGCGCCGTCAGATGCTAAAGTGCCGTAAGTCGGATAAACCAGCGATGTCCAGAAATCTGCGTAAGTACAAGATTTTACACTTTAGAAACTGCCGGCGCCTACAAAACCTGACTAAGTTATTAAATCTCCCGTACTGTCTAACACGCCTCCCAAACATAGCCCGACACGTCTAACCCTCTATCCGCTATCCCCCCTCACTATCCTAACAATAAAAAATGTATTAACCCCTAAACCGCCGCTCCCGGACCCCGCCACCACCTAATAAAGTTATTAACCCCTAAACCGCAACTCCCGGACCCCTCCGCCACCTACATTATCTATATTACCCCCTAATGTGAGCTCCTACCCCGCCGCTACCTACATTAACTACCCCGTAATGTGAACCCCTTACACCGCCGCCAGCTATATTAAAATTATTACCCCCTAATCTAATCCCCCTACCCCGCCGCCAGCTATATTAAAATTATTAAACCCTAATTTAATCCCCCTACCCCGCCGCCAGCTATATTAAATTACTTAACCCTTAATCTAATCCCCCTATACCGCCGCCAGCTATATTAAATACATTAACCCCTACTCTAATCCCCCTACACCGCCGCCAGCTATATTAAATACATTAACCCCTAATCTAATCCCCCTATACCACCGCCAGCTATATTACATACATTAAGCCCTAATCTAATCCCCCTATACCACGGCCAGCTATATTAAATACATTAACCCCTAATCTAATCCCCCTACACCGCCGCCAGCTATTTTAACCCTAATTATATTAGGGTTAATCTAGTTAATATAGTTATTATATTATATATATATTAAGTATAATAACCCTATCTAACTCTAACATCACTAACTAAATTCTTATTAAAATAAATCTAATTAATATTAATATTATTAGTTAAAATATTCCTATTTAAATCTAAATACTTACCTATAAAATAAACCCTAAGATAGCTACAATGTAATTAATAATTACATTGTAGCTATTTTAGGGTTTATATTTATTTTACAGGTAACTTGGTATTTATTTTAACTAGGTACAATAGCTATTAAATAGTTAATAACTATTTAATAGCTACCTAGTTAAAATAATTACCAATTTACCTGTAAAATAAATCCTAACCTAAGTTACAAATACACCTAAACTATCAATAAATTAAATAAACTACAAATATCTAAACTACAAATATCTAAACTAAAATACAATTAAATAAACTAAACTAAATTACAAAAACAAACACTAAATTACAAAAAATAAAAAAAGATTACAAGATTTTTAAGCTAATTACACCTATTCTAAGCCCCCTAATAAAATAATAAAGCCCCCCAAAATAAAAAAATCTCCCTACCCTATTCTGAATTAAAAAAGTTAACAGCTCTTTTACCTTACCAGCCCTTAAAAGGGCCTTTTGCGGGGCATGCCCCAAAGAAATCAGCTCTTTTGCCTGTAAAAAAACAACACAATACCACCCCCTACTCTAACCCAAACCCCCCTTAAATAAACACTACCCCCCTGAAGATCTCCCTACCTTGTCTTCACCCAGCCGGGCAGAACTCTTCATCCGATCCGGGCGATGTCTTCCATCCGGGCAATGTCTTCAATCAAGCGGCAAAGAAGAGGTCCTCCATCGGGGCAAAGTTTTCTTCTAAGCGGCATCTTCAATCTTCTTTCTTCGCTCCTCCGACGCGGAACATCCATCCGGCACGACGACTTCCCGACGAATGAGGTTCCTTTAAATGACGTCATCCAAGATGGCGTCCGTCAAATTCCGATTAGCTGATAGGATTCTATCAGCCAATAGGAATTAAGGTAGAAAAATCTGATTGGCTGATTGAATCAGCCAATCAGATTCAAGTTCAATCCGATTGGCTGATTGGTTCAGCCAGTCGGATTGAACTTGAATCTGCTTTATTATTTTATTAGGGGGCTTAGAATAGGTGTAATTAGCTTAAAAATCTTGTAAACTTTTTTTTTTTTTGTAATTTAGTGTTTTTTTTTTTTTTTTTTTTTTGTAATTTAGTTTATTTAATTGTATTTTAGTTTAGATATTTGTAGTTTATTTAATTTATTGATAGTGTAGGTGTATTTGTAACTTAGGTTAGGATTTATTTTACAGGTAAATTGGTAATTATTTTAACTAGGTAGCTATTAAATAGTTATTAAGCGTAAGGCTTACTACGGCTGCATTTTGTGGTGAGGTGAAAATGGAGTAAGATTTCTCCATTTTCGCCACGTAAGTCCTTACGCTATATATTGGATACCAAACTGCACGGGTTTGGTATACCTGTCTATGGCCCAAAAAACTACTAGCGAAGGCAGAAATATAAGAGCGTTACTTCTAGGTTACGCCGTATATAGGATACCAAACCCGCGCAAATTTTGGCTTCGCCGGCTTCTGCGGGCGACGCTGTATATCAAATTGAGGCCCAGGAGTCTTCACACAATCTGTATAACGATAATCACGGTTCTTGCTGTAGAAGGCATTTAGTCATAGACGGATTGAACTAAACAATGCAATGATATGCGACTCTGAATAGCGAAAGCCATAATAGCACTTAGCACTTTTTTCAAGGCAGTACTAATATTATTGCAAAACTAAGGAGTTTTAAGTTATTTTTTAACTAAGTATGTGTGTGTTGTGCCTGTTTGTATAATTACCCGTATAAACTAAGTATGAATGAGAAGTGTTTGTGAATTTTCTAAAAAAAACATTCAACTGC
This sequence comes from Bombina bombina, assembly GCF_027579735.1. Classification (NCBI taxonomy): domain Eukaryota; kingdom Metazoa; phylum Chordata; class Amphibia; order Anura; family Bombinatoridae; genus Bombina; species Bombina bombina. Next base: position 1,117,787,557 of record NC_069504.1, read on the forward strand.
ACTTGATGATATTAAAATAGGAGGGACAGCAATCTTTTTTTGGCACATTTATATGTGCTTTTCAGTTTAAATATTGTATAAAACTGCTGGTAAACCTCTCGGGTAAACATTCCTTACAAATAAAAAAGTGTTATTACAGGATTGCTTTCCAAAAAATACAACAAAGTGCAACGTCCCAAACAATTAGTGTAAACCAGTAATCCCAGTGCCCGAGTGCTGCAGTTAGTAGTGGTACCTTTTTATACATTTTAACAAAATTAAAATAAAACAAACAAAAAATTGCAATAATCTTTAGAGATTCCTCTTGTCCTCAGTATTTCTCCTTTACTGTCTGTTGAAAACTTCTTGTTATTTTTATAGCTGGTTTAGGCATCGTGCAGTGTTTTGAAGGAAACTTAGGTTGTTGAATGAGCTTTTCAGCCTCACTAGGGACCATGGTACAGTCACAATTTGTACCCAAAAGCAAGGTAAAACAAAAGTGACTGTATTTTGCACATTGTTTATTTTACAGTAGCTCGTATGCCCTCTCAGAACAATTCCGGTAAAATGCTTTAAGGGGACATTTTATTATTATCGTTTATTTATAAAGCACCAACATGTTCTGCAGGGTTATCTGTGTGTTGTAGCCTTTGATTGTATTACACATTTTGGCTACACAAAAAATGTAATTTTAAAAGAACATAGCGGACAAATATAGTGGTAGGCCGGAGGCAGAGTGCCAGTAAGTGTGCATTGGTCATTATATTCTTGCGACACATTTATAAGTAACATCAATAAAACCTGTATCTCATGTCTATATGCGAGCACATGAACACGTACAACATACAGAGAGATCTAGACCGTCAAGGTTATTCAAAAGGGAATAACTCATTAAATTCTACTTCTGGTTCCTGTTTTTTATTATTCATACATATTCTCCCCATAAAAACCATGTCAAGATTATACTTTAGTGATTCAGATAGAGCATGTAATATTAAACTTTCCAATTTACAACGATTTCACAAATTTGCTTTGTTCTCTTGCTATTGTTTATTAAGGAGCATACAAAGGTAGACTCAGGAGAAGCAATGTGCTACTCAGAGCAGTCTGGTGATTGGTGGTTGCACATACATGCCTCTTGTCATTGGCTCACCCATTTTGTTCAGCTAGCTCCCTGTAATGCATTGCTGCTAATTAATGTACTCTTCAATAAAGAATGTCAACAGAACAAACCAAATTAGACAAAAGAAGTAAAAGAACGTTATTTAAAACTACATGCTCTATCTGAATCATAAGTTTCCTTTTTACTTTGCGGTCCCTATAGATACAGTGATGTATTCAGTGCAAAGATTAGCTGGAATATGATATGCATTTAAATGATATCATTTGTATAAGCAATACAAAAATAAGTGTAAAGATTTAGTTGTCATAAAGCAATGGGAGCTGCCATGGTGTAACCTAGGTTTTCTTCTCTGCTGAGGCCAATCAGAGACAGTTATAAATGAGTCACTAGAGTGTTCAACCAATGGCTGTATGGACTATATAACAGGGTAAGTCTTTAGTCTGCACTTCTAACATGTGTTGGGCAGGAAAATAGTTCATGTATACTACATTTCCTTCTTAATATAAGGAGAGTCCACAGCATCATTCCTTACTGTTGGGAAATACTGAACCTGGCCACCAGGAGGAGGCAAAGACACCCCAGCCAAAGGCTTGAATACCTCTCCCACTTCCCCCCCATTCCCCAGTCATGCTTTGCCTTTTGTCTCAGGAGGATGGCAGAAAATTGTCAGAAGATAGATATTATGGCGTCCCGTCTCAATACTAAGCAACCCATATATGGGTCGAGGTCCAGGGATCCTCAGGGGGAGCTAATAGATGCATTAGCAGTGCTTTGGAGGTTCAGTCTAATTTACCTTTTCCCGCCGTTACCACTCCTTCCTCGTGTAGTGGCCCGAATCGCGCAGGAGCAGGGATACTGATTGCTCCATCGTGGTTGCGAAGGATGTCATTCGCGGATCTGGTGGGGATGTCGCAGGAATCTGCTGGAACAAGGTCCTTTTGTTCATTAAAATCTAGATTCTCTGTGGCTGACTGCATGGGGATTGAACGCTTAGTCCTAGCCAAGAGAGGTTTTTCTGAGAGAGTTATTGATACTCTTATTCAAGCTCGTAAACCGGTTACTCGTTGCATTTATCATAAGGTGTGGAGAGCCTACTTATTCTGGTGTGAAGAGTGCGGATTTTGCTGGTATAAAGTTAAGGTTGCCAGGATCCTATCATTTCAGGGCCTTTCTGCCAGTTCCCTGAGAGGACAGATTTTGGCCCTGTCTGTTTTACTGCACAAGAGGCTCTCAGAGCTTCCAGATGTACAGTCCTTTGTTAAGGCGCTGACTAGGATCAGACCTGTGTTTAGATCTAAGGCTCCTCCTTGGAGTCTAAATCTTGTTCTTAAAGGACCAGTCAATACAGTAGATTTGCATAATCAACAAATGCAAGATAACAAGACAATGCAATAGCACTTAGTCTGAACTTCAAATGAGTAGTAGATTTTTGTTAAATAAATTGCAAAGTTATGTCTATTTCCACTCCCCCTGTATCATGTGACAGCCATCAGCCAATCACAAATGCATATACGTATATGCTGTGAATTCTTGCACATGCTCAGTAGGAGCTGGTGACTCAAAAACTGTAAATATAAAAAGAAAGTGCACGTTTTGTTAATGGAAGTAAATTGGAAAGTTGTTTAAAATTGCCTGTTCTATCTGAATCATGAAGTTTAATTTTGACTTGAGTGTCCCTTTAAGGTTTTGCAATGGGCTCAGTTTGAGCCTATGCATGAAGTTGACATTAAATTGTTGTCCTGGAAGGTTCTTTTTCTACTGGCTATTGCTTCTGCATGCAGAGTATCTGAGATTGCTGCCTTGCAATGTGAGACTCCTTATCTGGTGTTCCATTCTGATAAGGCTGTCCTATGTACTAAGTTAGGTTTTCTTCCTAAGGTTGTGTCAGACTGCAACATCAATCAAGAGATTGGGGTTCCTTCCTTGTGTCCCAATCCTCCTTCTTCGAAGGAACGTTTGCTTCATAATTTGGATGTGGTTTGTGCCTTGAAGTGCTATCTTCAGGCTACTAAGGATTTTAAACTAACTTCTTCCTTGTTTGTTGTCTATTCCTGGAAGCGTAAGGGTCAGAAAGTCTCTTCGACTTCCTTATCTTTTTGGTTAAGGAGTGTTATCCACTTTGCTTATGAGACAGCGGGACAAAAGCCTCCTCAGAAGATTACGGTTCATTCTACTAGTTCAGTGGCTTCCTCTTGGGCCTTTAAGAACGAAGCCTCTATGGATCAGATTTTTAAGGCGGCTACCTGGTCCTCCTTACTTACTTTTTCTAAATTTTACAAGTTTGATGTTTTTGCTTCGGCTGAAGCAGCTTTCGGGAGAAAGGTTTTGCAGGCTGTGGTGCCCTCCTATTAGGGTCCGCCTCTCTTTTTGTCCCTCCCGTTATCATTCAATGTCCTCTAGAGCTTGGGTATAGTTTTCTCAACAGTAAGAAATGATGCCATGGACTCTCCTTATATTAAGAAGGAAAACATAAATTATGCTTACCAGATAATTTAATTTCCTTCTGTATAAGGAGAGTCCACGGCCCCTGCCCGTGTTCTCCGATGTATGGCCCTCTAAATTATATTTTTCTTCTGGCACCATTTATACCCTGATATTTCTCCTTCTGTTCCTTGTTCCCTCGGCAGAATGACTGGGGGAAGGGGGAAGTGGGAGAGGTATTTAAGCCTTTGGCTGGGGTGTCTTTGCCTCCTCCTGGTGGCCAGGTTCAGTATTTTCCAACAGTAAGAAATGATGCAGTGGACTCTCCTTATACAGAAGGAAATGAAATGATCTGGTAAGCATTATTTATGTTATAATTTAACAATTTATATTGTTACAATCTCATGGTGTTTAAAGGGCCATGAAACCCATTTTTTTACTTTTGGGATTGAAGCAGAGCATATAGTTTTAAACAACTTTCCAGATTACTTTTATTATTCAATTTGTTTTGCACTCTTTGCATCCTTTGTATAAAGTTGTTAAAATTGTATGCTTTCTGAACCATCAAAGTACATTTTACTGTCCCTTTAAATGTCCTTACAGTTGTATCTAAAGCCTACACTATTTTAAACAAAGTGCTTTATAAAATACACTAGATAATGATGCATTTCATCTTCATTTAAAAGCAAATACTGTGGGAACAGTCACTTTGCTTTAAAATAATCCATAAAGTGTATAAAAGTATGCACTGGGCACCAGCATTGTAAACATAGCACTTGCTCAGAGAGCCTAATTACTCACTGGTAATGACTCATTATGTTAATTGCTTGACATGATACAAACCCCACTGGCACTCTGAGCTGCTGTAGTGTATATATACGAGAATATATACGTGCAGAGAAAAATGTTAACACTAAAACACTTTTTTACTAGAAACATTTTTGCCAATACATGTACATTGTAAATATGTTTCTATCCAAAAATATTATTCATCTATGTGCATTTACATTTTGACTGTAATGTCCCTTTAATTTAGTTCTGTAGCATGGCATATTATTAGAGTCACACATTCTGATTTCAGACCGCATCAGTTGCCCTGGAAAATACACGTGTGAGGCGTGAATAACCTGGTTGTGCAGTAGAACTGCTGAATCTGAATTGCTTTCTCCACCCTCTGGAATTTGTGGAAAATGTGCGTCTGCTTTTATGCCTACTCTGTGCATTCACCTTTTAGTACTTGTGACGTTCATTCTTTTCCAATACACCAAAAGATTTAGCAGAGATATTGCAAACACTGATACCTGCTGTTTCTCTCTGTAGCCGTGCTTGTGTTTCTATATATACATATATACCCAGAGGCAGAACTTTTATTCACTTTCTGCAATTAGATTTTTTTAGTGAAAATTTTTCTGCAGGTCATTTTTAAATAAAATTCAATTTTAAATTAGACAGTTACACTAAGGCACAAGTTCAATTGCAATGTGTTGGTTAACTGAAGATAAAAGCATTTTTTTATTTTTTATAATAGGATTGCATTGGAAAAATTAGCTGCATACAAAAAAGACATTTTAAATTATGATTATTTTGAATAAATCTGTTTCCTTTTCTCTTGGTCTAACATAGAAATGTAGTAATAAAAAATATGCAATGCTCTTACTAACGTCTTACATTCAGAATAAACAGCTTTGCATACTAGGAAAGGATAGGGGGCGAGTTTGAAAAAAAATCAACAAGCAATGTGCTGCTGCTTTGCAGTGCTACTGCATATTTGACTGCTCACTTCAAACAGCACTTTGCACTGTGTTATAGAAAACTAATACAGTGCAGCCAGAGCAAAGCTCTGTTTGAAGAGAACTGTCTAAAGTGGAGCAGCACTACAAAGTTCAAGCACTAACAGTTCCTGCATGTGTCCTGTTCTTTCTGCAGACATGCTGCATTTTCTGCAATGACATCTCAGATCACTGTATGTTCTGCCTTGGGGCATATATACATGTTACATTATTTTATTGGAAATGTACAGTGGCGTTTTTAGGTTTTGTGCTGCCCTAGGCACTCAAAATTCTGCTGCCCCTCCCCCCCTAGGTTTTAGGCTGTTTTTCAGCCACAATATTTTTTTGGTCAGGGTATTGTGACTTTTTTTTTAGGAAATGTTCACCAGGACTTGCCTGTGTGTGTGTGTGTGTGTGTGTATATATATATAATAATCTGTGAGTGTTTTTGTAACAATGTATAGATTTGCTAATAACATTGTGCTGATTTTAAGATTCCTAACCAAGCCCAAAGGTTTTAGATATATACTTATGTCTACAGGCTCCTGGTTGTGTAATGGGTCGTTTCTTATGCAGGGGAGGGGGGGAGGGTCTGCTCATCTTGCTTTCTCAGCCCCTTTCAGTGGTTGTCCCAGCCTAACCTCATCAACAGTGCTAAACTGGTAGCTTCTAAGTAAGTTTTTAAAAGGTTTGATTCCCGGATTTTAATATCATTATGTCTGCATATTTTTCTTTATAGTAGTGTCTATTACATGTGGTTATATGAAAATTAGTGTATACTGGCCCTTTAAACCAGAACGACGTCCAATCTTTTTCTTTATTTACGTGCAGGAAATAACATCTAGTTTGTGTGATATATATATATATATATATATATATATATATATATATATATATATACAGGTATACCTCACTTTACAGCGCTTCGCTAATACAGCCCTTTGTGGAGATGAAGTTCAGCCTCCAAGGATTTTGAAACAGTGCTGTAATCATCGTGAGATTGCGAGAAAAGTGACTGGCACCATTTTGTTATGCTTAGTTCACTCTGTTTACAGCATTAAAGTGCAATCTGTGTCGCAGTGCTATAGTCTGGCAAATTGTACTACAGTAATTATCACTATTTTACAGGTACAATATTTATTGAATACTAATTGAATACTGAGCTGTGCTAGTGGTAAACTAAACATAGCACTATTACACACCTAATATATGTTAGTTCGAACATGTTTTCAAGTCTTTAAACACACTGACAAGTGAAAAGAAAGCTAAAACTGCCTTGTTTCACTTTAAGGCGGTTTTCACTTTACAGCGGGGCTCCGGTCCCTAACCCGCTGTATGAGCGGGGTATACCTGTATATATATATATATATACACACTGAGTGTGATTATGTATGTGTGTGTGTGCGTGTGTGTGTGTGTGTATATATATATATATATATATATATATATATATATATATATATATATATATACATACATACATACTGACTGTGTGTCTATCTATATATATATATATATATATATATATATATACATACTGAGATTGTGTATGTATGTGTGTATGTCTGATGAAGCGCATGTACGCATGCGCGAAACGCGTTAGGTGTTAAGGCTTTGCTCTCACCTTATGTACTAGCACCTTGCTTCAATACTCTTTTTTTGAACCAGCCGTGGATGCCCTTTTCAGCCGCCTTTGTCCTCTTTTCTGGGGATTACCTATTTATATATATATATATATATATATATATATATATATATATATATATATATATATATATATATATATATATATATATATATAAAATGGCACCACTTGTTTCGTATGAATCTAGATAAATGATTTGTGAGACTTCATTTCAGTCTTTCTGACATGTAAATAGATTAGAATATAAGATATTTAGAATCTGGTACCCTGTGTAATCATGCATCACGTTTCCTGCTATTTTACGCTCTCCTTGTGCCACTGTCTCTGTGCTAATGGCAGGCTTCTCCATATAACTAGCAGTGACTTCACCCTGCTTCCTATATTTAGACTGCAGGTGTTCTTGTGCCATATCTGTGTGAGGCAGGCTGTCTGGCTGTGTGTTGTGCTGTACGGTTGCGAAACAGGATTTAGTGTCCCCTGTAAAGTTGTGATAATTGTAGTCTCCTTACAAATATTATAACACGGCATAGAGGCTTCTGCGGAGCATTGCTTGTAGTATGTTACCTCTTTATTAAAAGGAGCAATGCATTGATGATCCTGAGTATACCTAGGTATGCTTTTCAATAAAGGATACCAAGCAAACAAAGCAAATGACATAATAGAACTGAATTGGAAAGTTGTTTAAAAGCTTGTGCTCTATCTGAATTATGGAAGTTTAATTTTGACTTTACTGTCCCTTTATGGTTAAAATGCTGTTTTGAACAGGGCTGTCATTATCCTCATAAATAAATAAAATCAATAAGGTAAGTGTGGGGAACAGAATGTGCAAAGAAGATTTTCTTAAAGGGCCATAAAATAAGTTGAGATAAATATTGTGTTGCAAAGAGCTTGCATGGTCCTGCCGCATTAACCCCTTCTTTTTCATGTTTAAAACTTTTGCTCCAACTCCCCCCCACTGTATGTCCTTATATGGAAATTGCTACCTTGCCTTTGTCTCAGCCGAACGCAGCGGTGCATGCGCTCTAGGGGGTGGTGACATCACACATCACGTGACCCCGCCCAAACCAATGCACATTATATATTGTGCACTGCTTCATTGCTCTGATAGAAACTGCAACAGAGCATGTGAGGATCATCCCCATTACACGGCTTGGTAGTTACTGTAAGAATGAGTGAGACCAGATCTCTTACAGGTTGTTAATTACTGTAAGAATCAATGAGACCAGATCTCTTACAGGTTGATAGTTACTGTAAGAATGAATGAGACCAGATCTCTTACAGGTTGCTAGTTACTGTAAGAATGAATGAGACCAGATCTCTTACAGGTTGCTAGTTACTGTAAGAATGAATGAGACCAGATCTCTTACAGGTTGCTAGTTACTGTAAGAATGAATGAGACCAGATCTCTTACAGTTTGCTAGTTACTGTAAGAATGAGTGAGACCACATCTCTTACAGGTTGTTAATTACTGTAAGAATCAATGAGACCAGATCTCTTACAGGTTGATAGTTACTATAAGAATGAATGAGACCAGATCTCTTACAGGTTGCTAGTTACTATAAGAATGAATGAGACCAGATCTCTTACAGGTTGCTAGTTACTGTAAGAATGAATGAGACCAGATCTCTTACAGGTTGATAGTTACTGTAAGAATGAATGAGACCAGATCTCTTACAGGTTGCTAATTACTGTAAGAATCAATGAGACCAGATCTCTTACAGGTTGATAGTTACTGTAAGAATCAATGAGACCAGATCTCTTACAGGTTGCTAGTTACTGTAAGAATGAATGAGACCAGATCTCTTACAGGTTGCTAGTTACTGTAAGAATGAATGAGACCAGATCTCTTACAGTTTGCTAGTTACTGTAAGAATGAGTGAGACCAGATCTCTTACAGGTTGCTAGATACTGTAAAAGTGAATGAGACCAGATCTCTTACAGGTTGCTAGTTACTGTAAGAATGAATGAGACCAGGGCATCTATTTATCAAGCCGTCAACTGCAAATACGCTGGAATTCCACAGCGTCTTTGTAGCGAGCCTGATTCCCCTTAGTTATCAAACCCTACAGACCGGCAAAAGTAGAATTTTGTGACGTAACATACGATCCGACACAGATCGATGCTTACGTCATTACAGATGTTCCGAATGCAAATTTGGCACAATCTGACTACTTTTGCTAGTTATCAAATTTCTACCAGGTACGCTCGCCACTATTCCGGCCCAGCGTACCTGGTTTTCAATCTGCCGCCCTGGAGGCGGCGGATACCATAGGAATCAATGGGAGTTTTAAAGCAGCGAAAGCTCATGTTCGCTACTGCCCAATATCCCATTGATTTCTATGGTAACTGTGACGAAACCGATACCCAGAGACTGCATGGAAATATGGAATTTTATATGCTGGACACCCCATCTACTTTCATAACTCTGTCTTATGTCTATGTCACCCTGTATCCATAAATACAGGATGGGTACAGGGTGTGAGTGCACCTTTTGGGAGCAATTGTGACTCTATAAACCAAGTGGGCATAAAAGACTTTATAGCTAATAAGAACTGTTCCTATATTCTCTAATAAGATGTATTCTATGTATGTTTCAGATCTGATTGTGTCTCAGGAGTCTGTCTGGGTAAACTGATTGTGTCCTTGTGTGATTATGTTAACTAGACTGCCCAACATCAGATTGTCTGAGTAAACGTTCTTCCCTAGTTAATTAACTTAATATGTTAATCTGTTTTACCTGTGAATAGACAATTGTTAGAGGTTTGATGCATTGTTCATATGTTTGCTTTACTGTTAAACCAATGCCCTTTGTAACCTGAAGCCAGGGTGTATAAATCTGTGTGCTGCCTTCAAATAAAGTAGTTATTCTGTTTTAAACCTGAAATGTGGAGCTTGGTCTCATGTTTGCAGGGAAACTGATCAAGGTTGTGAAGTGCTGATTCTGTATGCAGGACATTGTTCATCTGGTATTAACCCTTGGTACACTGTTGGTACCGTAACAGTAACGTTTACACCTAACACCCTAACATGTACCCCGAGTCTAAACACCCTTAATCTGACCCCCCCTACACCGCCGCCACCTACATTATACTTATTAACCCCTAATCTGCCCCCCCTACACCGCCACCACCTACATTATACTCATTAACCCCTAATCTGCCACCCCCAAAAAACCGCCGCCACCTACATTATACTCATTAACCCCTAATTTGCGGCCCCTGACACCGCCGCCACGTACATTATACTTATTAACCCCTAATCTGCCCCTCCTACACCGCCACCACCTACATTATACTTATTAACCCCTAATCTGCCGCCCCTGACACCGCCACCACCTACATTATACTTATTAACCCCTAATCTGCCCCCCCTACACCGCCACCACCTACATTATACTCATTAACCCCTAATCTGCCACCCCCAAAAAACCGCCGCCACCACCTACACCTAATAAATATTATATAGGTGGCGGCGGTTTAGGGGGGCAGATTAGGGGTTAATAAGTATAATGTAGGTGGCGGTGGTGTCAGGGGCGGCAGATTAGGGGTTAATAAGTATAATGTAGGTGGTGGCGGTGTAGGAGGGGCAGATTAGGGGTTAATAAGTATACTCATTAACCCCTAATTTGCGGCCCCTGACACCGCCGCCACGTACATTATACTTATTAACCCCTAATCTGCCCCTCCTACACCGCCACCACCTACATTATACTTATTAACCCCTAATCTGCCGCCCCTGACACCACCGCCACCTACATTATACTTATTAACCCCTAATCTGCCCCCCTAAACCGCCGCCACCTATATAATATTTATTAACCCCTAATCTGCCCCCCTACACCGCCACCACCTATATTATATTTATTAACCCCTAATCTGCCCCATCTACATTTAACCCCTAATCTGCCGCTCCCAACGTCGCTGCCACTATATGTCTCAATCTGATCCTGCCTCAGAAGTTTCTGCTAGAACATTGCTGCCTGACATCGGTTCTATCAAAGCTAAGTGCATTTGTTGTAAAATTGTTGAAATTATTTCGCCGAATGTAATTTGTAATAGTTGTCATGATAAACTTTTACATGCAGATAGTGTATCCATCAGTAATAGTACATTGCCAGTTGCAGTTCCTTCAACTTCTAATGTGCATGATATACCTGTACATTTTAAAGAATTTGTTACTGATTCTATTCAGAAGGCTTTGTCTGCATTTCCACCTTCTAATAAACTTAAAAGTTCTTTTAAAACTTCTCATTTAGTTGATGAAATTTCAAATGACCAACAACATAATAATTTATCCTCTTCTGATGAGGATCTATCTGATACAGAAGATCCTTCCTCAGACATTGACACTGACAAATCTACTTATTTATTTAAAATAGAGTATATGCGTTCTTTATTAAAACTGTTAATTACTTTGGATATTGAGGTAGGTAGACATTCAGTCTAATAAACATTTAAATGCTGTTTTTAAACCTCCTGTTGTTTCTCCAGGGATTTTTCCTATTCCTGAGGCTATTTCTGATATGATTTTTAGGGAATGGAATAAGCCAGTTACTTCTTTTATTCCTTCTTCAAGGTTTAAAAAATTGTATCCTTTACCAGCAAAATCTATAGAGTTTTGGGAAAAAATCCCCAAGGTTGATGGGGCTATTTCTACTCTTGCTAAACGTACCACTATTCCTATGGAAGATAGTACTTCATTTAAGGATCCTTTAGATAGGAAGCTTGAATCTTATCTAAGGAAGGCCTATTTATATTCAGGTTATCTTCTCAGACCTGCAATTTCTTTGGCTGATGTTGCAGCTGCATCAACTTTCTGGTTGGAGAATTTAGCGCAACAAGAATTGGATTCTGACATATCTAGCATTATTCGCTTACTGCAACATGCTAATCATTTCATTTGTGATGCCATTTTTGATATTATCAAAATTGATTATAGATCCATGTCTTTAGCTATATTAGCTAGAAGAGCTTTAAGGCTTAAATCTTGGAATGCTGATATGACATCTAAATCTAGATTACTATCTCTTTCTTTCCAAGGTAATAATTTATTTTGTTCTCAGTTGGATTCTATTATTTCAACTGTCACTGGGGGAAAGGGAGTTTTTCTGCCTCAGGATAAAAAACCTAAGGGTAAATCTAAGGCTTCTAACCGTTTTCGTTCCTTTCGTCAGAATAAGGAACAAAAACTCAATCCTCCCCCCAAGGAATCTGCTTCCAATTAGAAGACTTCCTCAAATTGGAATAAATCCAAGCCATTTAGGAAACCAAAGTCAGACCCTAAGTCCGCATGAAGGTGCGGCCCTCATTCCAGCTCAGCTGGTAGGGGGCAGATTAAGGTTTTTCAAGGATATTTGGATAAAATCTGTCCAAAATCATTGGATTCAGAGCATTGTCTCTCAAGGGTATCGAATAGGATTCAGAGTAAGACCTCCTGTGAGAAGATTTTTTATCTCGCGTATCCCAGTAAATCCCGTAAAAGCTCAGGCTTTTCTGAAGTGTGTTTCAGACCTGGAGTCTTCAGGGGTAATCATGCCAGTTCCTCCTCAGGAACAAGGTTTGGGGTTTTATTCAAACCTATTCATTGTACCAAAGAAAGAAAATTTATTCAGACCAGTTCTGGATCTGAAAATTTTAAATCGTTATGTAAGAGTATCAACTTTCAAGATGGTGACTATAAAGAGTATTCTGCCTTTTGTTCAGCGAGGACATTATATGTCCACAATAGACTTGCAGGATGCATACCTTCATATTCCGTTTCATCCAGAACACTATCAGTTTCTGAGATTCTCTTTTCTAAACAAGCATTACCAATTTGTTGCTCTTCCATTTGGCCTAGCAACCGCTCCAAGAATCTTTTTAAAGGTTCTGGGTGCCCTACTATCTGTAATCAGAGAACAGGGTATTGCGGTGTTTCCTTATTTGGACAATATCTTGGTACTAGCTCAGTCTTTACTTACTGCAGAATCTCACACGAATCAACTAGTGTTGTTTCTTCGGAAAAATGGTTGGAGGATCAATTTACCAAAGAGTTTCTTGATTCATCAGACAAGGGTCACCTTTTTAGGCTTCCAGATAGATTCAGTGTCCATGACTCTGTCTCTAACAGACAAGAGACATTTTAAATTGGTTGCAGCCTGCCGGCACCTTCAGTCTCAGTTATTCCCTTCAGTGGCTATGTACATGGAAGTTTTAGGTCTCATGACTGCAGCATCGGACGCGATCCCCTTTGCTCGTTTTCACATGAGACCTCTACAGCTTTGTATGCTGAATCAATGGTGCAGGGATTATACAAATATATCACAATTAATATCCTTGAATCCCAATGTACGACACTCTCTGACATTGTGGATAGATCACCATCATTTAGTTCAAGGGGCTTCTTTTGTTTGGCCAACCTGGACTGTGATCACAACAGATGCAAGTCTTTCAGGTTGGGGAGCTGTTTTCAGACAGACAATATCACTACAGTGGCTTATGTCAATCATCAGGGTGGGACTCACAGTCCCCAAGCTATGAAAGAAGTATCTCGGATACTTGTTTGGGCGGAATCCAGCTCCTGTCTAATCTCTGCGGTGCATATCCCAGGTGTAGACAATTGGGAGGCGGATTATCTCAGCCGCCAGACTTTACATCCAGGGGAGTGGTCTCTCCATCCAGATGTGTTTTCTCAGATTGTTCAGATGTGGGGTCTTCCAGAGATAGATCTCATGGCCTCTCATCTAAACAAGAAACTTCCCAGATACCTGTCCAGGTCCAGGGATGTTCAAGCGGAAGCAGTGGATGCGCTGACACTTCCTTGGTGTTATCATCCTGCTTACATTTTCCCTCCTCTAGTTCTCCTTCCAAGAGTGATCTCCAAAATCATCATGGAACAGTCATTTATGTTGCTGGTGGCTCCAGCATGGCCACACAGGTTTTGGTATGTGGATCTGGTTCGGATGTCCAGTTGCCCGCCTTGGCCACTTCCGTTACGGCCAGAACTTCTGTCTCAAGGTCCGTTTTTCCATCAGGATCTCAAATCATTAAATTTGAAGGTATGGAAATTGAACGCTTAGTACTAAGTCATAGAGGTTTCTCTGACTCAGTGATTAATACTATGTTACAAGCTCGTAAATCTGTCTCTAGGAAGATTTATTATAGAGTTTGGAAGACTTACATTTCATGGTGTTCTTCTCATATTTTTTTCTGGCATTCTTTTAGAATTCCTAGAATTTTACAGTTTCTTCAGGATGGTTTGGATAAGGGTTTGTCTGCAAGTTCCTTGAAAGGACAAATCTCTGCTCTTTCTGTTTTATTTCACAGAAAGATTGCTATACTTCCTGATATACACTGTTTTGTACAGGCTTTAGTTTTTATTAAGCCTGTTATTAAATCAATTTCTCCTACTTGGAGTCTTAATTTGGTTCTGAAGGCTTTACAGGCTCCTCCATTTGAACCTATGCATTCTTTGGATAATAAACTACTTTCTTTGAAAGTGTTGTTCCTTTTGGCCATCTCTTCTGCTAGAAGAGTTTCTGAGTTATCTGCTCTTTCTTGTGAGTCTCCTTTCTCTTGCAAGGTGTATCCAGTCCAAGGATTCATCCTTTACTTGTGGGATATTCTCATTCCCTACAGGAAGTGGCATCCCCCAGTCATTCTCTTTGCCGGCTCTAAGCACTAGGGTCTCTCTACGGGAGGGTAAAGTGAATATGGTGTTAGAATTGACACTGTGTAGAAGATCTACTTACAATGGGAGTGATCCACCCATTTCCAATTGCAGAACAAGGACTGGGGTTTTACTCAAACCTGTTTGTGGTTCCCAAAAAAGAAGGAACTTTCAGACCAATCCTGGATCTCAAAATTCTAAACAAATTCCTCAGAGTCCCATCATTCAAGATGGAGACCATTCGGACAATCTTACCAATGAGCCAGGAGGGTCAATATATGACTACCGTGGATCTAAAGGATGCGTTTCTGCATATTCCTATCCACAAAGATCATCACCAGTTTCTCAGGTTCGCCTTTCTGGACAAGCATTATCAGTTTGTGGCTCTTCCTTTCGGGTTCGCCGCTGCTCCCAGAATTTTCACAAAGGTGCTAGGGTCCCTCCTGGCGGTTCGAAGACCGGGGGGCATAGCAGTGGCGCCTTACTTAAACGACATCTTAATTCAGGCGTCGACTTTCCAAAGAACCAAATCTCACACGGAGATCGTATTGGCCTTTCTGAGGTCTCATGGGTGGAAGGTGAACGTAAAAAAGAGTTCTCTTTCCCCTCTCTCACAAGGGTTCCATTCCTAGGAACTCTGATAGACTCGGTAGAAATGAAAATATTTCTGACGGAGGTCAGAAAGTTAAAACTGTTAACTACTTGCCGAGCTCTTCATTCCATTCCTCGGCCATCTGTAGCTCAGTGCATGGAGACAATCGGACTAATGGTAGCGGCAATGGACATAGTCCCTTTTGCTCGGATACACCTCAGACCACTGCAACTATGCATGCTCAAACAGTGGAATGGGGATTATGCAGATTTGTCTCCTCAAATTCAGTTGGACCAGGAGACCAGAGATTCTCTTCTCTGGTGGTTGTCTCCGGATCACCTGTCTCAGGGAATATGTTTCTGCAGACCAGAGTGGATCATTGTAACGACCGACGCCAGTCTGTTAGGCTGGGGTGCGGTCTGGGACTCCCTGAAAGCTCAGGTCTTATGGTCTCGGGAAGAAACTCTTCTCCTGATAAACATTCTGGAACTGAGGGTGATATTCAAAGCTCTTCAGGCATGGCCTCAACTAGCTGCGGCCAAATTCATCAGATTTCAGTCGGACAACATCACGACTGTAGCTTACGTCAATCATCAGGGGGGAACAAAGAGTTCCCTAGCAATGACGGAAGTAACCAAAATAATCAGGTGGGCGGAGGATCACTCCTGCCATCTCTCAGCAATTCACATCCCAGGAGTAGACAACTGGGAGGCGGATTTTCTAAGTCGTCAGACTTTTCACCCGGGGGAGTGGGAACGCCACCCGGAGGCATTTGCCCAGCTGACTCAGCTTTGGGGCACTCCAGAGTTGGATCTGATGGCGTCCAGTCAGAACACCAAACTTCCTCTCTACGGGTCCAGGTCCCGGTCCCGGGATCCCAAGGCGGTATTGATAGATGCTCTAGCAGCGCCTTGGTCCTTCAATCTTGCTTATGTTTTTCCACCGTTTCCTCTCCTCCCGCGTCTGGTTGCCAGAATCAAGCAGGAGAAGGCTTTGGTGATTCTGATAGCGCCTGCGTGGCCACGCAGGACTTGGTATGCCGACCTAGTGGACATGTCATCTGTCTCACCATGGACATTGCCAATGAGGCAAATTTAGTTTCTCTACGTCTGACTGCTTGGAGATTAAACGCTTAATTCTATCAAAGCATGAGTCAGTTATAGATACTCTGATTCAGGCTAGAAAGCCTGTCACCAGGAAAATATACCATAAGATATGGCGGAAATATCTTTGTTGGTGTGAATCCAAGGGTTACTCATGGAGTAAGATTAGAATTCCCAGGATATTGTCTTTTCTCCAAGAAGGATTGGAGAAAGGATTGTCAGCTAGTTCCTTAAAAGGACAAATATCTGCTTTGTCTATCCTGTTACACAAGCCTCTGGCAGAGGTACCAGACGTTCAAGCGTTTGTTCAGGCTTTAGTCAGAATCAAGCCTGTCTATAAATCTGTGGCTCCGCCATGGAGTTTGAATCTAGTTCTTTCAGTTCTTCAAGGGGTTCCGTTTGAACCTTTACATTCCATAGACATTAAGTTGTTATCTTGGAAAGTTTTGTTTTTGATAGCTATCTCTTCTACTAGAAGAGTTTCAGAATTATCTGCCTTACAGTGTGATTCACCTTACCTGGTGTTCCACGCAGATAAGGTAGTTTTGCGTACCAAGCCTGGTTTTCTTCCTAAAGTTGTTTCTAACAAGAATATTAACTAGGAAATAGTTGTTCCTTCTCTGTGTCCTAATCCATCTTCGAAGAAAGGAACGTCTATTACACAATCTTGATGTAGTTCGTGCTTTAAAGTTCTATTTACAAGCAACTAAGGATTTCAGACAAACATCTTCTTTGTTTGTTATCTATTCTGGTAAGAGGAGAGGTCAGAAAGCGACTGCTACCTCTCTTTCCTTTTGGCTGAAAATCATCATCCGTTTGGCCTATGAGACTGCTGGCCAGCAGCCTCCTGAAAGAATTACTGCTCATTATACCAGAGCAGTGGCTTCCACATGGGCTTTCAAAAATGAGGCTTCTGTTGAACAGATTTGTAAGGCAGCGACTTGGTCCTCACATGTGGTGAGGGGTGTATTTATAGGCATTTTGAGGTTTGGGAAACTTTGCCCCTCCTGGTAGGATTGTATATCCCATACGTCACTAGCTCATGGACTCTTGCCAATATGAAAGAAATGAATTTATCAGGTAAGTTCTTACATAATTTATGTTTTTATCAATTATGATAAAAAAAAATTAAATGATAAAATATTGGTTTAGATTTGTTATGTAATACAGAGGCACAATGTACCAGTTAAACCTATATTCTTTACCATCACACCATACCTCTCACCTTCTGCGCTTATTATCAGTTATTTGTAGAGCGCCAACAGATTCTCCAGCGCTATAAACATAGGCATGATATACAGGTAACATTTATAGGGATCAAATGGGTAGAGAGCCCTGCCGAGAGTTGCACTGTTGTAGTCGGCTCTTATAAAGGTGATTTGCAAACAGATGGGCTCATAGGCTTACATTTTTAAGGGGGAGCAAGGGGATAACAAAGGAGGAGAAGAACTGAGTTTAGAAAAGATTAGTGTAGGTTTATGCATCCCTGAACAGTAGAGTCTTTAAGGAGCGCTTGAAGCTTTCAAAACTAGGGGAGAGTCTCGTTGAGCAAGGCAGAGAGTTCCACAAGATGGTAGCCAGTCTGGAGAAGTCTTATAAACGTTAATGTGAGGAGATAACAAAAGAGGAGGAGGTCATAAGCAGAGCGAAGGGGATGGGATTGAGAGTATCTGGAGACAAGGTCTGAGATATGGGGGGGGGGCAGTGCTGTTGGGGGCCTTGTATGGCAGAGTCCGAATGTTGTGTTTAATTATGGAGGCAATTCTGACTCTGCACTTGGGTTGACCCCCCATCACCTCTTCTGTGTGTCACTTCTTTTCTATGCCATCTCCTCTCTTCTTTGTGTTATTACCTCCCTCTTATTCTTTGCAAAACTATTTTTCTTTAAACCTCTCACTTCCCCTATCCCTTTTGTGCCTTTAGTAGTTATAGGAAGTATGTGTTGTGCACCTAGATGTTTTATATAAACTTTATGCGAACCTTTTGCTTCTGCTTTGCTGGCTATGTGCTGTCATTCCCTGTCTTATCTTTTATTTATATCACTCACCTTTAAAGACGTTCACACTGACCATGTAGACATTATTTGCTCAGTGAGAGTGGGGTTTTTACCCCTCTATAGACAGTACAGTGAGGACCCTCTGGCATGTGAAAATACACCATGCAGACATTATTTGCTCAGTGAGAGTGGGGTTTTTACCCCTCTATAGACAGTACAGTGAGGACCCTCTGGCATTGCATGTGAAGATGCACCATGTAGACATTATCTGCTCAGTGAGAGTGGGGTTTTTACCCCTCTATATACAGTACAGTGAGGACCCTCTAGCATTGCATGTGAAGATGCACCATGCAGACATTATCTGCTCAGTGAGAGTGGGGTTTTTACCCCTCTATATACAGTACAGTGAGGACCCTCTGGCATATGAAGATGCACCATGCAGACATTATTTGCTCAGAAAGAGTGGGGTTTTTACCCCTCTATAGACAGTACAGTGAGGACCCTCTGGCATTGCATGTGAAGATGCACCATGCAGACATTATCTGCTCAGTGAGAGTGGGGGTTTTACCCCTCTATAGACAGTACAGTGAGGACCCTCTGGCATTGCATGTGAAGATGCACCATGTAGACATCTGCTCAGTGAGAGTGGGGTTTTTACCCCTCTATAGACAGTACAGTGAGGACCCTCTGGCATGTGAAGATGCACCATGCAGACATTATCTGCTCAGTGAGAGTGGGGTTTTTACCCCTCTCTAGACAGTACAGTGAGGACCCTCTGGCATTGCATGTGAAGATGCACCATGCAGACATTATCTGCTCAGTGAGAGTGGGTTTTTTACCCCTCTATAGACAGTACAGTGAGGACCCTCTGGCATGTGAAGATGCACCATGTAGACATTATCTGCTCAGTGAGAGTGGGGTTTTTACCCCTCTATAGACAGTACAGTGAGGACCCTCTGGCATGTGAAGATACACCATGCAGACATTATCTGCTCTGCTCAGTGAGAGTGGGGTTTTTACCCCTCTATATACAGTACAGTGAGAACCCTCTAGCATTGCATGTGAAGATACACCATGCAGACATTATCTGCTCAGTGAGAGTGGGGTTTTTACCCCTCTATAGACAGTACAGTGAGGACCCTCTGGCACTGCATGTGAAGATACACCATGTAGACATTATCTGCTCAGTGAGAGTGGGGTTTTTACCCCTCTATAGACAGTACAGTGAAGACCCTTTGGCATGTGAAGATGCACCATGCAGACATTATTTGCTCTGTAAGAGTGGGGTTTTTACCCCTTTATAGACAGTACAGTGAGGAACCTCTGGATTGTGAAGATGCACCATGCAGACATTATCTGCTCAGTGGGAGTGGGGGTTTTACCCCTCTATAGACAGTACAGTGAGGACCTTCTGGCATGTGAAGATGCACCATGCAGACATTATCGGCTCAGTGAGAGTGGGGTTTTTACCCCTCTATAGACAGTACAGTGAGGACCCTCTGGCATGTGAAGATGCACCATGTAGACATTATCTGCTCAGTGGGAGTGGGGTTTTTACCCCTCTATAGACAGTACAGTGAGGACCCTCTGGCATTGCATGTGAAGATGCACCATGTAGACATTATCTGCTCAGTGAGAGTGGGGGTTTTACCCCTCTATAGACAGTACAGTGAGGACCCTCTGGCATGTGAATATGCACTATGTAGACATTATCTGCTCAGTGAGAGTGGGGTTTTTATCCCTATATAGACAGTATCAGTGAGGACCCTCTGGCATGTGAAGATGCACCATGCAGACATTATCTGCTCAGTGAGAGTGGGGTTTTTACCCCTCTATAGACAGTACAGTGAGGACTCTCTGGCATTGCATGTGAAGATGCACCATGTAGACATTATCTGCTCAGTGAGAGTGGGGGTTTTACCCCTCTATAGACAGTACAGTGAGGACCCTCTGGCATGTGAAGATGCACCATGTAGACATTATCTGCTCAGTGAGAGTGGGGTTTTTACCCCTATATAGACAGTACAGTGAGGACCCTCTGGCATGTGAAGATGCACCATGCAGACATTATCTGCTCAGTGAGAGTGGGGTTTTTACCCCTCTATAGACAGTACAGTGAGGACCCTCTGGCATGTGAAGATGCACCATGTAGACATTATCTGCTCAGTGAGAGTGGGGTTTTTACCTCTCTATAGACAGTACAGTGAGGACCCTCTGGCATGTGAAGATGCACCATGTAGACATTATCTGCTCAGTGAGAGTGGGGTTTTTACCCCTCTATAGACAGTACAGTGAGGACCCTCTGGCATGTGAAGATGCACCATGTAGACATTATCTGCTCAGTGAGAGTGGGGTTTTTACCCCTCTATATACAGTACAGTGAGAACCCTCTAGCATTGCATGTGAAGATACACCATGCAGACATTATCTGCTCAGTGAGAGTGGGGTTTTTACCCCTCTATAGACAGTACAGTGAGGACCCTCTGGCATTGCATGTGAAGATACACCATGTAGATATTGTCTGCTCCGTGAGAGTGGGGTTTTTACCCCTCTATAGACAGTACAGTGAGGACCCTCTGGCATGTGAAGATACACCTTGTAGACATTATTTGCTCTGTGAGAGTGGGGATTTTACCCCTCTATAGACAGTACAGTGAGGACCCTCTGGCATGTGAAGATGCACCATGTAGACATTATCTGCTCAGTGAGAGTGGGGTTTTTACCCCTCTATAGACAGTACAGTGAGGACCCTCTGGCATGTGAAGATGCATC
This sequence comes from Bombina bombina, assembly GCF_027579735.1. Classification (NCBI taxonomy): domain Eukaryota; kingdom Metazoa; phylum Chordata; class Amphibia; order Anura; family Bombinatoridae; genus Bombina; species Bombina bombina. Next base: position 1,117,808,604 of record NC_069504.1, read on the forward strand.
ATGCAGACATTATCTGCTCAGTGAGAGTGGTGGTTTTACCCCTCTATATACAGTACAGTGAGGACCCTCTGGCATGTGAAGATGCACCATGTAGACATTATTTGCTCGGTTAGAGTGGGGGTTTTACCCCTCTATAGACAGTACAGTGAGGACCCTCTGGCATGTGTAGATACACCATGTAGACATTATCTGCTCAGTGAGAGTGGGGTTTTTACCCCTCTATAGACAGTACAGTGAGGACCCTCTGGCATGTGAAGATACACCATGCAGACATTATCTGCTCAGTGAGAGTGGGGTTTTTACCCCTCTATAGACAGTACAGTGAGGACCCTCTGGCATGTGAAGATGCACCATGCAGACATTATTTGCTCTGATCAGTAAGAGTGGGGTTTTTACTCCTCAATAGACAGTACAGATGCACCTTCTTTGTTATTTTTAATCTAATTACCATACTCTGCTCAGCAGACTGGTTTTGCTGGTTTTCCGAACTGTATTTTTTTTATTATCCTGCAGCATTTTGGAGGAATTTAATAACTAAAACCAAGCTCAGCAGGCTCCTTATATTTGGATGAGCACAAGTTCTTGTGGGCAATGGGACAATTTGTCTAATGAAGCGGAGCCAGATTATCGTATAGTCTAGTGATCTGCAATTTCCAGCTCTTCATCCCCAAAGGCAGTTGGTAATGTTAGGTTGGTGTCCAAGAACAAAACCAGTCTGCATTAGATTTGAATAAAAGCCTGATTCATTAATATTGTGTTCATCCATATCTAGGGAATTTGTCTTTGACATGATTGTGCATAACATATTGTAGGCAGAACACTAATAGATGCTTTTATAGAACAGACCTATTAACGGAGGTCGACTGAATGTATTCTTGCTAATTTGTTTGTATTTTGGCATCAGCGTAACATGTATGGAAACTGCAAAAATAAATCCTATTGCCTGATACTGTATATACCTATTAATTGCTTTCTATGTGGGAAAATAAATATATTTATATATGCTGCTATGCAGACACCTCTGTTTCCTTGGCTTGGATTCCAGACTGTGCTTTAGGCAATTATTTCCATTTCAGAAAATATTCTTTTTTTTTTTAAACTGATTTAGGGAAAAAATGTGAAATCCATAAACAGAGACCTATGAGTGGAGAAAATACCTGCAGGAAAACTCTAAAATCTTTACTAAATACATTTATTTTTTTACATACACATTTAATCTCCTGCATGCTTTGGTGTATTTCATTTTTCTGTCTTGCTGATATTTTTTAATCGTACATTTAAATAAACAGTTTATATATACGGATTATGTATTGCTAAGTTTCCATAAAAGAACATTCTAAAGATTTGGTCTGTCAGAGGTTTTTCCTTTTCAACATTTAAAGGGACAGTCTAGTCGAAAAAAACTTTCAAGATTCGGATAGGGCACCATTTTTGCTTTGTTCTCTTGGTATTCTTAGTTGAAAGCTAAACCTAGGAGGTTCATATGCTAATTTCTAAGCCCTTGAAGGTTGCCTCTCTTCTCATGGCATTTTGACAGTTTTTTTCACCACTAGAGGGTGTTGGTTCATATGTGTCATATAGATAACACTGTGCTCACGCACGTGGAGTTCCTATGAGCCAGCACTGATTAGCTGAAAGGCAAGTCTGTAAAAATAACTGAAATAAGGGGTCAGTCTGCAGAGGCTTAGATACAAGATAATCACAGAGGTAAAAAGTGTATTTGTATAACTGTGCTGGTTATGCAAAACTAGGGAATGTGGGTAATAAAGGGATTATCTATCTTTTAAAGCAATAACAATTGTGGTGTAGACTGTCCCTTTAAGTCATAATTGACTTTTTGTTGATTGGTGAAATCTCTGATAGTTCTATGGGAAGTGCTCTACATATGATAAAATAGCACTAACTCTAGTTAAATGACTCGCTAGTTTACCCAGATTGAATATTTTTCTAATGTTTTACTGATTAAATCCCACAAGTGCACCTATTTTTGGGCATTCAGACGCTTCATTTACTTCTATTATTAAATGTGCTTCATTCTCTTGGTGTGCTTTGTTGAAGGAGCAGCAATATACTACTGTGGACTTGTTGAACACATCAGGTGAGCCAATGACATAAGGCATATATGTGCAGCAAGAATTTGGCAGCTAGCTCTTAGTAGTGCATTGCTACTCTTGAGTGTACCTAGGTGTGCTCTTCAACAAAGGATACCAAGAGATCAAAACTAGTTAGATAATAGAAGTAAAATGCTCTATCTGAATTGTTAATTTTGACTTTATGGCCCCTTTTAAAAGCATACCTAGATATGCTGGGGGGGCAACAATTTTTTGCAAGGGTTAAACAGACAGTTATATGGAAGCAAAGTGCACATCTTTTTGCATTTTTACGTCCCTTTAATTGGTTATGTTTAGTCTATTTTATGTATCTCCACTTACCATGAATCCGTTTCATTGGGTAACCTACCTGGTGCTTTGGAATTTGTCAGCGTTTTACAAATAAATGATAGTACATAACACAGACAGAATCATTGGAATATTTAAAATCTGTTCATTTGCAGCGCTTGATTTAAAAAACGTGGTTTTTCTACGCTATGGAATGTGCGTCTGCGTAGTGATGAGAAAATGTTTGAAAATATAATTCAGGACTTTTAATCCTGGATCAGATCTGTAGCCGTCCAAAGAAACTTGTCACAATCTGTTATGACAGCTCTGAGCGTGCAGAGTGAGAGAAGTATTAAAACTGCCATGTCTGATTAGTAGTATTGTGTATTGCAGTTGTAAACACTCCTGGCATGAATGTTCATCTCAGTTCTTACGTTTCACACAGTGTGCAGCTATAGGCGTTACAATAATCGTTCCGTTTCTCTTTGTGCCCTGTAACAGAGAGTGTCCTATATTAAGTTATAGGAATACCAAATTATATATATTTTTTAACTTACGTAAATAATTTTTTATGTTTACAACAGTACATCATAACTTTTTTACCTTACCTTTCAACAGATAACTTGCTTATTACAATTCTATAGAGCAGATCTTAAATATTAGAAGGGCCACATATTAATTCATGGCTATTAAACAAACATTGTGTAATAGATTTGGATAAAGTTACAGGGTACTTTCGGTTTTATCTTATACCATCTAGAGGGCTTTTCTGAGTTCTGGTCACTCCAAAGAACACATTTTTAGTTCTGCTTTTTCCTAGGGCCACACAAGCTTATGGCACACATTGTTCTGCTTTAGTGTCAAGGGCTGCTGTGGCCCTCTGGCTGCCAGTTGGCCATATTTAATATAAGATTTATGCATTAAACATGATTGCGAGCAGAAATGTACCCTTGAATTGTAGAAATGTTGAGTGTTAGCAGAAATCTTTTGCCGCGTTCTCTGTTTTACAAATATTATTGCACACTTCCTTGTTTCATGTATGTGGTACGGTCTTATCCTTGGGATGGTGCCAGTACCGTAGAATTCCTCCTTAGACCGTGCAAGGTTTCTATCATTCTGGTTTATTAGCCGTCAGGATTAGGTTCATGTCGCTCCTTACTAGGCTTTGTTTAAATTCCATGGTTTAGCTACTCCAAACATATATTTTTATGAGATACCTGATGGGTAATAGTAAAAGTTAACAATCTTGCTGTTAAACATGATATTTAAACACTATAAATATTATAGACAGGCACAAAATTAAAGTACTCCAAAAACTTCTGTAATCCATATGAAAGGGCAACATCTAAATACTTTTTTGTTGTTGTTTTTTTATTTTATTCTGCAACCAATACAGCTAATGTTCTCCTCCGGACCTATTTAGGGACAGATTACAGGTGGAGAGTTATTTAACGCTCCCGCTCGCATGCTTACTGGTCTAGAAGTAAGTCTTTCACTTGGGTCGGGTAGCACTCGTATTACAAGACAAACTTAGAATATTGAGATTGCTTTAATGTATTCCCCTATAGAAGTCAAAGGAGCAAAAAAAGTGCGTGGGGGGGAAACTAACACTCTACCTGCACGCAAACCCAATCATATTCTCAAGTGTGCTAACCCGACATGAAAATAGGAATATTTCACATAGCAGATAGTTCTATTTATTCATAAATACATGATATTTCTACATATATCTGATGGTATTTTGGTACTATTTATATATATATATATATATATATATATATATATATATATATCTAAATATCTATATATATATATATATATATATATATATATCTATTTAAAAATACTTAGAACGTATTCCTTTATGTACAGAACATAGGAATCTGAAATATATACACACACATACATTTACATATTTAGACATATATCTGTATGTATGTATCCCTATGTTAAAGCCCTTTGTCTTGCCCGAAAGCTTATAACTTTTTTGTGCAATATTTTTTAAAATAATTTTTATTGGATACTTTTATTATGAGTGCAACTGTACTTTGTAATGTATTTTTGATGTACTTTGTGACACTTTTTTGTATCGTGAAACAGTTAACCAGCGCTCTGAGGATGCGTAAATTGCGATTGCGTTCACTTGTTAGCGTTTACTTTCAGCTTGTAACATGAGTGTTAACCCAACGCGATAAACCCCTTTTCGCTTGTACATATCTGTTAGGGCGCCACTCGTACTTTGGCCCTAATGGGCACACCGTCTAGCTGATTTCTTTCATGTAATTAGCAAGAGTCCATGAGCTAGTGACGTATGGGATATACATTCCTACCAGGAGGGGCAAAGTTTCCCAAACCTCAAAATGCCTATAAATACACCCCTCACCACACCCACAATTCAGTTTTACAAACTTTGCCTCCGATGGAGGTGGTAAAGTAAGTTTGTGCTAGATTCTACGTTGATATGCGCTCCGCAGCAAGTTGGAGCCCGGTTTTCCTCTCAGCGTGCAGTGAATGTCAGAGGGATGTGAGGAGTATTGCCTATTTGAATGCAGTGATCTCCTTCTAAGGGGTCTATTTCATAGGTTCTCTGTTATCGGTCGTAGAGATTCATCTCTTACCTCCCTTTTCAGATCGACGATATACTCTTATATATACCATTACCTCTGCTGATTCTCGTTTCAGTACTGGTTTGGCTATCTACTATATGTAGATGAGTGTCCTGGGGTAAGTAAATCTTATTTTTTGTGACACTCCTAGCTATGGTTGGGCACTTTGTTTATAAAGTTCTAAATATATGTATTCAAACATTTATTTGCCTTGACTCAGAATGTTCAACTTTCCTTATTTTCAGACAGTCAGTTTCATATTTGGGATAATGCATTTTGATTTGACCATTTTTTCTTACTTTAAAATTTGACTTTTTCCCTGTGGGCTGTTAGGCTCGCGGGGGCTGAAAATGCTTCATTTTATTGCGTCATTCTTGGCGCGGACTTTTTTGGCGCAAAAATTCTATTTCCGTTTCCGGCGTCATACGTGTCGCCGGAAGTTGCGTCATTCTTTGACGTTATTTCGCGCCAAAAATGTCGGCGTTCCGGATGTGGCGTCATTTTTGGCGCCAAAAAGCATTTAGGCGCCAAATAATGTGGGCGTCTTATTTGGCGCGAAAAAATATGGGCGTCGCTTTTGTCTCCACATTATTTAAGTCTCATTTTTTATTGCTTCTGGTTGCTAGAAGCTTGTTCTTTGGCATTCTTTCCCATTCCTGAAACTGTCATTTAAGGAATTTGATCAATTTTGCTTTATATGTTGTTTTTTCTCTTACATATTGCAAGATGTCTCACGTTGCATCTGAGCCAGAAGATACTACAGGAAAATCGCTGTCAAGTGCTGAATCTACCAAAGCTAAGTGTATCTGCTGTAAACTTTTGGTAGCTATTTCTCCAGCTGTTGTTTGTATTGATTGTCATGACAAACTTGTTAAAGCAGATAATATTTCCTTTAGTAAAGTACCATTGCCTGTTGCAGTTCCCTCAACATCTAAGGTGCAGAATGTTCCTGATAATATAAGAGATTTTGTTTCTGAATCCATAAAGAAGGCTATGTCTTTTATTTCTCCTTCTAGTAAACGTAAAAAATCTTTTAAAACTTCTCTCCCTACAGATGAATTTTTAAATGAACATCATCATTCTGATTCTGATGACTCCTCTGGTTCAGAGGATTCTGTCTCTGAAGTTGATGCTGATAAATCTTCATATTTATTTAAAATGGAATTTATTCGTTCTTTACTTAAAGAAGTTCTAATTGCTTTAGAAATAGAGGATTCTAGTCCTCTTGATACTAATTCTAAACGTTTAGATAAGGTATTTAAAGCTCCTGTGGTTATTCCAGAAGTTTTTCCTGTTCCTAATGCTATTTCTGCAGTTATTTCCAAAGAATGGGATAAATTGGGTAATTCATTTACTCCTTCTAAACGTTTTAAGCATTTATATCCTGTGCCGTCTGACAGATTAGAATTTTGGGACAAAATCCCTAAAGTTGATGGGGCTATTTTCTACCCTTGCTAAACGTACTACTATTCCTACGTCAGATGGTACTTCGTTTAAGGATCCTCTAGATAGGAAAATTGAGTCCTTTCTAAGAAAAGCTTATCTGTGTTCAGGTAATCTTCTTAGACCTGCTATATCTTTGGCTGATGTTGCTGCAGCTTCAACTTTTTGGTTGGAAACTTTAGCGCAACAAGTAACACATCGTGATTCTCATGACATTATTATTCTTCTTCAGCATGCTAATAATTTTATCTGTGATGCCATTTTTGATATTATCAGAGTTGATGTCAGGTTTATGTCTCTAGCTATTTTAGCTAGAAGAGCTTTATGGCTTAAAACTTGGAATGCTGATATGGCTTCTAAATCAACTTTACTTTCATTTCAACTGTTACTGGTGGGAAAGGAACTTTTTTACCACAGGATAAAAAATCTAAAGGTAAAAGTAGAGCTAATAATCGTTTTCGTTCCTTTCGTTTCAACAAAGAACAAAAGCCTGATCCTTCATCCTCAGGAGCAGTTTCAGTTTGGAAACCATCTCCAGTCTGGAATAAATCCAAGCCAGCTAGAAAGGCAAAGCCTGCTTCTAAGTCCACATGAAGGTGCGGCCCTCATTCCAGCTCAGCTGGTAGGGGGCAGGTTACGTTTTTTCAAGGAAATTTGGATCAATTCTGTTCACAATCTTTGGATTCAGAACATTGTTTCAGAAGGGTACAGAATTGGTTTCAAGATAAGACCTCCTGCAAAGAGATTTTTTCTTTCCCGTGTCCCAGTAAATCCAGTAAAAGCTCAAGCATTTCTGAAATGTGTTTCAGATCTAGAGTTGACTGGAGTAATTATGCCAGTTCCAGTTCAGGAACAGGGGATGGGGTTTTATTCAAATCTCTTCATTGTACCAAAGAAGGAGAATTCCTTCAGACCAGTTCTGGATCTAAAAATATTGAATCGTTATGTAAGGATACCAATGTTCAAAATGGTAACTATAAGGACTATCTTGCCTTTTGTTCTGCAAGGGAATTATATGTCCACAATAGATTTACAGGATGCATATCTGCATATTCCGATTCATCCAGATCATTTTCATTTCCTGAGATTCTCTTTTCTGGACAAGCATTACCAGTTTGTGGCTCTGCCGTTTGGCTTAGCTACAGCTCCAAGAATTTTTACAAAGGTTCTCGGTGCCCTTCTGTCTGTAATCAGAGAACAGGGTATTGTGGTATTTCCTTATTTGGACGATATCTTGGTACTTGCTCAGTCTTTACATTTAGCAGAATCTCATACGAATCGACTTGTGTTGTTTCTTCAAGATCATGGTTGAAGGATCAATTTACCAAAAAGTTCTTTGATTCCTCAGACAAGGGTAACCTTTCTGGGTTTCCAGATGGATTCAGTGTCCATGACTCTGTCTTTAACAGACAAGAGACGTCTAAAATTGATTGCAGCTTGTCGAAACCTTCAGTCACAATCATTCCCTTCGGTAGCCTTATGCATGGAAATTCTAGGTCTTATGACTGCTGCATCGGACGCGATCCCCTTTGCTCGTTTTCACATGCGACCTCTTCAGCTCTGTATGCTGAAGCAATGGTGCAAGGATTACACGAAGATATCTCAAACAATATCTTTAAAACCGATTGTTCGGCACTCTCTAACATGGTGGACAGATCACCATCGTTTAATTCAGGGGGCTTCTTTTGTGCTTCCGACCTGGACTGTAATTTCAACAGATGCAAGTCTCACGGGTTGGGGAGCTGTGTGGGGATCTCTGACGGCACAGGGAGTTTGGGAATCTCAGGAGGTGAGATTACCTATCAATATCTTGGAACTCCGTGCAATTTTCAGAGCTCTTCAGTTTTGGCCTCTTCTGAAGAGAGAATCGTTCATTTGTTTTCAGACAGACAATGTCACAACTGTGGCATACATCAATCATCAAGGAGGGACTCACAGTCCTCTGGCTATGAAAGAAGTATCTCGAATTTTGGTTTGGGCGGAATCCAGCTCCTGTCTAATCTCTGCGGTTCATATCCCAGGTGTAGACAATTGGGAAGCGGATTATCTCAGTCGCCAAATGTTGCATCCGGGCGAATGGTCTCTTCACCCAGAGGTATTTCTTCAGATTGTTCAAATGTGGGAACTTCCAGAAATAGATCTGATGGCGTCCCATCTAAACAAGAAACTTCCCAGGTATCTGTCCAGATCCCGGGATCCTCAGGCGGAGGCAGTGGATGCATTATCACTTCCTTGGAAGTATCATCCTGCCTATATCTTTCCGCCTCTAGTTCTTCTTCCAAGAGTGATCTCCAAGATTCTGAAGGAATGCTCGTTTGTTCTGCTGGTAGCTCCAGCATGGCCTCACAGGTTTTGGTATGCGGATCTTGTCCGGATGGCCTCTTGCCAACCGTGGACTCTTCCGTTAAGACCAGACCTTCTATCACAAGGTCCTTTTTTCCATCAGGATCTGAAATCCTTAAATTTAAAGGCATGGAGATTGAACGCTTGATTCTTGGTCAAAGAGGTTTCTCTGACTCCGTGATTAATACTATGTTACAGGCTCGTAAATCTGTATCTCGAGAGATATATTATAGAGTCTGGAAGACTTATATTTCTTGGTGTCTTTCTCATCATTTTTCTTGGCATTCTTTTAGAATACCGAGAATTTTACAGTTTCTTCAGGATGGTTTAGATAAGGGTTTGTCCGCAAGTTCTTTGAAAGGACAAATCTCTGCTCTTTCTGTTCTTTTTCACAGAAAGATTGCTATTCTTCCTGATATTCATTGTTTTGTACAAGCTTTGGTTCGTATAAAACCTGTCATTAAGTCAATTTCTCCTCCTTGGAGTTTGAATTTGGTTCTGGGAGCTCTTCAAGCTCCTCCGTTTGAACCTATGCATTCATTGGACATTAAATTACTTTCTTGGAAAGTTTTGTTCCTTTTGGCCATCTCTTCTGCTAGAAGAGTTTCTGAATTATCTGCTCTTTCTTGTGAGTCTCCTTTTCTGATTTTTCATCAGGATAAGGCGGTGTTGCGAACTTCTTTTGAATTTTTACCTAAAGTTGTGAATTCCAACAACATTAGTAGAGAAATTGTGGTTCCTTCATTATGTCCTAATCCTAAGAATTCTAAGGAGAAATCGTTGCATTCTTTGGATGTTGTTAGAGCTTTGAAATATTATGTTGAAGCTACGAAATCTTTCCGTAAGACTTCTAGTCTATTTGTTATCTTTTCCGGTTCTAGGAAAGGCCAGAAAGCTTCTGCCATTTCTTTGGCATCTTGGTTGAAATCTTTAATTAATCTTGCCTATGTTGAGTCGGGTAAAATTCCGCCTCAGAGAATTACAGCTCATTCTACTAGGTCAGTATCTACTTCCTGGGCGTTTAGGAATGAAGCTTCGGTTGACCAGATCTGCAAAGCAGCAACTTGGTCCTCTTTGCATACTTTTACTAAATTCTACCATTTTGATGTATTTTCTTCTTCTGAAGCAGTTTTTGGTAGAAAAGTACTTCAGGCAGCGGTTTCAGTTTGAATCTTCTGCTTATGTTTTTCGTTAAACTTTATTTTGGGTGTGGATTATTTTCAGCAGGAATTGGCTGTCTTTATTTTATCCCTCCCTCTCTAGTGACTCTTGTGTGGAAAGATCCACATCTTGGGTAGTCATTATCCCATACGTCACTAGCTCATGGACTCTTGCTAATTACATGAAAGAAAACATAATTTATGTAAGAACTTACCTGATAAATTCATTTCTTTCATATTAGCAAGAGTCCATGAGGCCCGCCCTTTTTTTGTGGTGGTTATGATTTTGTATAAAGCACAATTATTCCAATTCCTTATTTTATATGCTTTCGCACTTTTTTATCACCCCACTTCTTGGCTATTCGTTAAACTGAATTGTGGGTGTGGTGAGGGGTGTATTTATAGGCATTTTGAGGTTTGGGAAACTTTGCCCCTCCTGGTAGGAATGTATATCCCATACGTCACTAGCTCATGGACTCTTGCTAATATGAAAGAAATTAATTTATCAGGTAAGTTCTTACATAAATTATGTTTTTTTATTGCTTCTGGTTGCTAGAAGCTTGTTCTTTGGCATTTTTTCCCATTCCTGAAACTGTCATTTAAGGAATTTGATCAATTTTGCTTTATATATATGTTGTTTTTTCTCTTACATATTGCAAGATGTCTCACGTTGCATCTGAGTCAGAAGATACTACAGGAAAATCGCTGTCAAGTGCTGAATCTACCAAAGCTAAGTGTATCTGCTGTAAACTTTTGGTAGCTATTTCTCCAGCTGTTGTTTGTATTGATTGTCATGACAAACTTGTTAAAGCAGATAATATTTCCTTTAGTAAAGTACCATTGCCTGTTGCAGTTCCTTCAACATCTAAGGTGCAGAATGTTCCTGATAATATAAGAGATTTTGTTTCTGAATCCATAAAGAAGGCTATGTCTGTTATTTCTCCTTCTAGTAAACATAAAAAATCTTTTAAAACTTCTCTCCCTACAGATGAATTTTTAACTGAACATCATCATTCTGATTCTGATGATTCCTCTGGTTCAGAGGATTCTGTCTCAGAGGTTGATGCTGATAAATCTTCATATTTATTTAAAATGGAATTTATTCGTTCTTTGCTTAAAGAAGTCCTAATTGCTTTAGAAATAGAGGATTCTGGTCCTCTTGATACTAAATCTAAACGTTTAAATAAGGTTTTTAAAACTCCTGTAGTTATTCCAGAAGTTTTTCCTGTCCCTGATGCTATTTCTGCAGTAATTTCCAAAGAATGGGATAATTTGGGTAATTCATTTACTCCTTCTAAACGTTTTAAGCAATTATATCCTGTGCCGCCTGACAGATTAGAATTTTGGGACAAGATCCCTAAAGTTGATGGGGCTATTTCTACCCTTGCTAAACGTGCTACTATTCCTACGTCAGATGGTACTTCGTTTAAGGATCCTCTAGATAGGAAAATGGAGTCCTTTCTAAGAAAAGCTTATCTGTGTTCAGGTAATCTTCTTAGACCTGCTATATCTTTGGCTGATGTTGCTGCAGCTTCAACATTTTGGTTGGAAACTTTAGCGCAACAAGTAACATATCGTGATTCTCATGATATTATTATTCTTCTTCAGCATGCTAATAATTTTATCTGTGATGCCATTTTTGATATTATCAGAGTTGATGTCAGGTTTATGTCTCTAGCTATTTTAGCTAGAAGAGCTTTATGGCTTAAAACTTGGAATGCTGATATGGCTTCTAAATCAACTTTACTTTCCATTTCTTTCCAGGGTAACAAATTATTTGGTTCTCAGTTGGATTCCATTATTTCAACTGTTACTGGTGGGAAAGGAACTTTTTTACCACAGGATAAAAAATCTAAAGGTAAAAACAGGGCTAATAATCGTTTTCGTTCCTTTCGTTTCAACAAAGAACAAAAGCCTGATCCTTCATCCTCAGGAGCAGTTTCAGTTTGGAGACCATCTCCAGTCTGGAATAAATCCAAGCCAGCTAGAAAGGCAAAGCCTGCTTCTAAGTCCACATGAAGGTGCGGCCCTCATTCCAGCTCAGCTGGTAGGGGGCAGGTTACGTTTTTTCAAGGAAATTTGGATCAATTCTGTTCACAATCTTTGGATTCAGAGCATTGTTTCAGAAGGGTACAGAATTGGTTTCAAGTTGAGACCTCCTGCAAAGAGATTTTTTCTTTCCCGTGTCCCAGCAAATCCAGTAAAAGCTCAAGCATTTCTGAAATGTGTTTCAGATCTAGAGTTGACTGGAGTAATTATGCCAGTTCCAGTTCCGGAACAGGGGATGGGGTTTTATTCAAATCTCTTCATTGTACCAAAGAAGGAGAATTCCTTCAGACCAGTTCTGGATCTAAAAATATTGAATCGTTATGTAAGGATACCAACGTTCAAGATGGTAACTGTAAGGACTATCTTACCTTTTGTTCAGCAAGGGAATTATATGTCCACAATAGATTTACAGGATGCATATCTGCATATTCCGATTCATCCAGATCACTATCAGTTTCTGAGATTCTCTTTCCTAGACAAGCATTACCAGTTTGTGGCTCTGCCGTTTGGCCTAGCTACAGCTCCAAGAATTTTTACAAAGGTTCTCGGTGCCCTGCTGTCTGTAATCAGAGAACAGGGTATTGTGGTATTTCCTTATTTGGACGATATCTTGGTACTTGCTCAGTCTTTACATTTAGCAGAATCTCATACGAATCGACTTGTGTTGTTTCTTCAAGATCATGGTTGGAGGATCAATTTACCAAAAAGTTATTTGATTCCTCAGACATAGGTAACCTTTCTGGGTTTCCAGATGGATTCAGTGTCCATGACTCTGTCTTTAACAGACAAGAGACGTTTAAAATTGATTACAGCTTGTCGAAACCTTCAGTCACAATCATTCCCTTCGGTAGCCTTATGCATGGAAATTCTAGGTCTTATGACTGCTGCATCGGACGCGATCCCCTTTGCTCGTTTTCACATGCGACCTCTTCAGCTCTGTATGCTGAAGCAATGGTGCAAGGATCACACGAAGATATCTCAATTAATATCTTTAAAACCGATTGTTCGACACTCTCTAACATGGTGGACAGATCACCATTGTTTAATTCAGGGGGCTTCTTTTATGCTTCCGACCTGGACTGTAATTTCAACAGATGCAAGTCTCACAGGTTGGGGAGCTGTGTGGGGATCTCTGACGGCACAAGGAGTTTGGGAATCTCAGGAGGTGAGATTACCGATCAATATTTTGGAACTCCGTGCAATTTTCAGAGCTCTTCAGTTTTGGCCTCTTCTGAAGAGAGAATCGTTCATTTGTTTTCAGACAGACAATGTCACAACTGTGGCATACATCAATCATCAAGGAGGGACTCACAGTCCTCTGGCTATGAAAGAAGTATCTCGAATTTTGGTTTGGGCGGAATCCAGCTCCTGTCTAATCTCTGCGGTTCATATTCCAGGTGTAGACAATTGGGAAGCGGATTATCTCAGTCGCCAAACGTTGCATCCGGGCGAATGGTCTCTTCACCCAGAGGTATTTCTTCAGATTGTTCAAATGTGGGAACTTCCAGAAATAGATCTGATGGCGTCCCATCTAAACAAGAAACTTCCCAGGTATCTGTCCAGATCCCGGGATCCTCAGGCGGAGGCAGTGGATGCATTATCACTTCCTTGGAAGTATCATCCTGCCTATATCTTTCCGCCTCTAGTTCTTCTTCCAAGAGTAATCTCCAAGATTCTGAAGGAATGCTCGTTTGTTCTGCTGGTAGCTCCGGCATGGCCTCACAGGTTTTGATATGCGGATCTGGTCCGGATGGCCTCTTGCCAACCGTGGACTCTTCCGTTAAGACCAGACCTTCTGTCACAAGGTCCTTTTTTTCCATCAGGATCTGAAATCCTTAAATTTAAAGGTATGGAGATTGAACGCTTGATTCTTGGTCAAAGAGGTTTCTCTGACTCTGTGATTAATACTATGTTACAGGCTCGTAAATCTGTATCTAGAGAGATATATTATAGAGTCTGGAAGACTTATATTTCTTGGTGTCTTTCTCATCATTTTTCCTGGCATTCTTTTAGAATACCGAGAATTTTACTGTTCCTTCAGGATGGTTTAGATAAGGGTTTGTCCGCAAGTTCTTTGAAAGGACAAATCTCTGCTCTTTCTGTTCTTTTTCACAGAAAGATTGCTATTCTTCCTGATATTCATTGTTTTGTACAAGCTTTGGTTCGTATAAAACCTGTCATTAAGTCAATTTCTCCTCCTTGGAGTTTGAATTTGGTTCTGGGAGCTCTTCAAGCTCCTCCGTTTGAACCTATGCATTCATTGGACATTAAATTACTTTCTTGGAAAGTTTTGTTCCTTTTGGCCATCTCTTCTGCCAGAAGAGTTTCTGAATTATCTGCTCTTTCTTGTGAGTCTCCTTTTCTGATTTTTCATCAGGATAAGGCGGTGTTGCGAACTTCTTTTGAATTTTTACCTAAAGTTGTGAATTCCAACAACATTAGTAGAGAAATTGTGGTTCCTTCATTATGTCCTAATCCTAAGAATTCTAAGGAGAAATCGTTGCATTCTTTGGATGTTGTTAGAGCTTTGAAATATTATGTTGAAGCTACGAAATCTTTTCGTAAGACTTCTAGTCTATTTGTTATCTTTTCCGGTTCTAGAAAAGGCCAGAAAGCTTCTGCCATTTCTTTGGCACCTTGGTTGAAATCTTTAATTCATCTTGCCTATGTTGAGTCGGGTGAAACTCCGCCTCAGAGAATTACAGCTCATTCTACTAGGTCAGTTTCTACTTCCTGGGCGTTTAGGAATGAAGCTTCGGTTGACCAGATCTGCAAAGCAGCGACTTGGTCCTCTTTGCATACTTTTACTAAATTCTACCATTTTGATGTATTTTCTTCTTCTGAAGCAGTTTTTGGTAGAAAAGTACTTCAGGCAGCGGTTTCAGTTTGAATCTTCTGCTTATGTTTTTTCGTTAAACTTTATTTTGGGTGTGGATTATTTTCAGCAGGAATTGGCTGTCTTTATTTTATCCCTCCCTCTCTAGTGACTCTTGTGTGGAAAGATCCACTTCTTGGGTAGTCATTATCCCATACGTCACTAGCTCATGGACTCTTGCTAATTACATGAAAGAAAACATAATTTATGTAAGAACTTACCTGATAAATTCATTTCTTTCATATTAGCAAGAGTCCATGAGGCCCGCCCTTTTTTGTGGTGGTTATGATTTTTTTGTATAAAGCACAATTATTCCAATTCCTTATTTTATATGCTTTCGCACTTTTTTATCACCCCACTTCTTGGCTATTCGTTAAACTGAATTGTGGGTGTGGTGAGGGGTGTATTTATAGGCATTTTGAGGTTTGGGAAACTTTGCCCCTCCTGGTAGGAATGTATATCCCATACGTCACTAGCTCATGGACTCTTGCTAATATGAAAGAAATGAATTTATCAGGTAAGTTCTTACATAAATTATGTTTTTACGAACTACCCAGATAAAAATTAAGACAAAATTTAAAGGGACATGAAACCCACATTTTTTCTCTCAAGATTCAGATAGAAATTACAATTTTAAACAACTTTTTAATTTACTTCTATTATTTAATTTGTTTCATTCTCTTGGTATCATTTGTTGAAGAAGCAGCAATGCAATGGTTTCTAACTGAACTCATGGGTGAGCCAATCACAATCGATATATATATTCAGCCACCAATCAACAGGTTCTCTGCTGCTCCTTAATTATCCTAGATAAACCTTTCAGCAAACGATAACAAGAGAAGGAAGCAAATTAAATAATAGAAGTAAATTGGAAAGCTGTTTAAAATTGTATTCTCTGTCTAAATCATGAAAGAAAAATTTTGGGTTTCATGTCCTTTTAAGTAATTTTTTTTTTTTGCACAAAATCAATGTTAAACCCAACATTTTTTTGTCATGATTCAGATAGAGCATACAATTTTAACCAACTTCCCAGCTTACTTCTATTATCAATTTTCTTCCTAATGGGAAAGAGTCCACAGCCGCATTAATTACTTGTGGGAAATAAGAACCCAGCCACTAGGAGGAGGCAAAGACACCCCAGCCAAAGGCTTAAATACTCCTCCCACTTCCCCTATCCCCCAGTCATTCTTTGCCTTTCGTCCCAGGAGGTTGGCAGAAAAGTGTCGGAAGTTTTATTTTTAATGAAAATACTTTTATAAATTTTTACATAAAGTGTGTCTCTCATGGAGGGTAGTACTCTTCGCAATGGGACAGGAGTTTTAAGTAGTCCAGTTAGTTTCTCAGTGAAGGCCTGGGCGAATGTTAGAGTCCGGAGATGCAGTGGGAGTTCTCTCTGCAACACCATCCCAATTCGTATTAACTTCTCCTCTAGCACTTGGCGTTGCCGACCCTTCGCTTTGCTGCCTGCTGTCTTCTCTCAAGTCCATGACGGAGGCGACGCTACTATCCGTCACACTTGAAGGGCCGTATTCCTGTTCCACGGCGTAGATTCATTTTATCAATATGAATGTTATGTTGTTATGTGACAAATAGGTATGGGTCTCAGTGAGACTCCTCTGTGCGGATCTGGGAATCATGACATTATTCCTTCCTTAGGAAGGATTTGTGAACAGGGTGGGGTTCTTTAATCATGTTTCTTATGTGATTTTCTAACTTTGTGTATTGGGTATTGGCTCTGGGGCTGAGACGGGAGAATTGTTTGTAGGATTTAGTGGGGCCTGTTGCCACATTTTTTTTTTGCCCCGCTTTGTTTTGGACTTTACGGTTCACCTTATGACCGGGCGTTGTTACGCTGGGTTGGTTTCGCTTCCGCATTCCTGACCGTGTGGCGACTGAGATTTTCTGCTTCGTTTGGATCTGGTCATAGGAGGTGGTGAGTGCTCCAGCCATTGTGGGTGTCAGGTGCCATTCATTTTTTTTTATTTTTTATATTGTCCAAATTTTCTCTTTGGTTTAACCATGGAGGATTCTGAAGCTCAGACTGTCGTTGTTTCTGATTCCAATTCTTCCTCTTGTGAGAAAGGTGCTTCGGCCCCACTGACGCAGGTTTATCATTCCTGTCTCTTGTGTCTTCTTACAGTGCCTGGTTCCTCGGTCTCAAGGAGCCAGGGGCCTATTGAGCCATCAGCCTCTGGGAGCTCTGTTCCTCAAACGGCAGATTCCAAACCTCACCCTTCCTCTACATTTGCGGGTAGCCCAAATTTGAATTCTCCCTCCGCACAGGGTGGTTTGTTTCCCCTGGAGATGGCGGGTCATTTCCCCTTCAATATCTTGATGGCGCTGGTTCGCCTGCAGGATCCGGAGGTTTCTGCACGGTTGTGTTCTTGTCCGTTTATCCCGGGTGTCCAGACTTCGGGTGGGTCTATTCAGTTTCCTCCATGTTGCACTTCTCGTTATCGGATTGCGCGGCTGCACATTCTACTCCGTCGTCTTTAAGACTTATTGGGGGATCCTCTCCTCTATCAGTCGGGGACTGTGTCATCGAATGGTGCTTCGAGCTAGACTATTTGGGATGTTGATCGTCTCCTGTCGGTTGCTCGTGTCTTTTCCCAGAGTTTTTTTTTTGGCGGATGACTTCGGGCTGCCTTCTTTTCTTTCATACGGTTAGGATACTTTTTTTTTATTTGATTGTTCCCTCTGGAATTTCTGGGATGGACTTGCTTTTTGGTGCTTCCTTGGAAGTTGTTCACGGACTGTAGGGTCCGGAGTTTGTGTGCTTTTTGTTGTGTTGTCAGTGACGCCTGGTGGGTCCGGCGGGCCCTTGTGTGTTTTGTTTTATTATTTCATTGTTTGTTTTCACAAACTACTCTATACATCTACATCAGGGCCTTTTGGATCCGCATACCGCGAAAGATTGGGCCTGCCACTCTTTCCCGGGGCTGGGTCGGTGGTTTCCGCCGCGCCTCCTTGGTTCTCCTTCAGGGGGTGGTGCCTTTCCCGCTAGGGCGGTTTTTGGGCCTTGGTCTTCTTGCTACCCTTTGGGTGATTTTAGGCTCCTAGGGTCTCTGGACCTCGTTTTGTTCCGCTTTTAATGGATCCTCTTTGTGGATCAGTGGTGGAGCGCTTGTTGGTATGCGAGTCATAGCGGGATCTTGCCTGCATTCTCGGTGATCCGGCAGTGGTGCTGTGGGTGGCTAGCTTGTGACTTGCCACGTGGGGGCCTGGTTCGCCCTTTTCGCTGCTTCAGGCTTCTTCTAGCTGGAGCCCGGTTTTATTGGGGTCGCCTTTTTTCTCCCCCTTGGGGTCAGGGGCGCCGATGTGGGACCCTAGTTTCTGGATGTCGCTGAGTTTTGCTCTGTGTCTTGGGTTCTATCTCCTGGAGATCGGTTCTACATTTTCTTTCACGGACTTCTCTTAGGGTCTGCTAGATTTTTCGGTGGGTTTTGGGGTTCCTTCCTCGGGTGAGGAGTGTCTGGCTGGAATTTGTTTGGTTCCTTTTCTACAGGTCTCTTTGTGGATCTGGGATTGGGCTGGGGTTCCGGGTAGTGTTGGTATAGTTCTGTCTATGCTTGTCCCATTTTTTTCCCGCTGGCGTTCGGGCTGTGTCTGTCCCCTCTTTATGGTGGCTCGGAGCCTTTGTTTTTACGTGTGGGAATGTGTCTAGACTTCCTTTGGGGGTCTGTTGTTCTGGTGCTCTAACCTTGCATCAGCAGCCTCTGTAGTTCCTTGGTAGGGTCACTTTGTCTTCAGATCTTCCCCACCGGTATCTGCTGTGGGGCCACGAGATGCTACCTCGGGTATTCTCGGCTCCTTTGGGGACGGGCTCATTTTGGGGTTAGTTTTGGCCTCTGTGTCGAGTTTGTGTCCGGGGGGGACAAGTTTTCACTTGTCCTCTGTCTTCCCTTGGGGGTCTTTTTTCTCTGGGGGTGTGTTCCTTTGTCTCTGTTTCAGGGATGGAGATGCCCTTGGGAATGGACTTCTGGGTTCGGTGTTCCTCTGATGGTGGCACTCTGCCCGTGTTCTGTTCACGCTCCTTTGAGGTGGCTGGTGGTGTTTCCTCCCTTTCATTCAAGGGGAGGGTGAGACTCTGTCCCTGGATTTTTCACTGTTGTTGACTGCTGGGTCCTCCCGTGTGTGGGCGGTCCTCGTTGCGGCGGTTATGCGGTTGTGGAGGACGTCCAGGTTGATCTCAGGATGCTAAGCTGTGTTTCTGGTCATCTTTTGACTTTTCAGCTGCCTCTGTTTCTTTTGGATACAGGGGTCCCTGTTGAGGTGCTCTCTGAGTTCTCGGGGGGGGGTTTGGATATCTGAGTTTGTTCCTCCATGGAGGGGTGTTTTGTCTAGGACCTCGGTTTTTGCTGGTTCTTTTCCTCCCGAGCTACGGGGTTCTTGTAGGGAGGCGCCTCGGTCTCCTGGTTCCCTCCAGCTGGGTACTGGTCAAGAGTTTTTTCCCCTTTATCTGTGGCTGCACTATAGCGTGCTATTTAGTCGTATGTGCGTTTTTCTGTTTTCTGGAGATGCTTTTGTTCTCTTTCGGTCTCTGATTTGGTTGTGTTTGGCTGATGCTGCCCCTTTTTTTGGGCATCTTGTGAGGCTTTCTGGAAGTCTCCCAAGCTAGCTTGCTCTGCCTTTTGGATGACAGGGTTCTGGTTCGTTATCCCTCTACCTTGCTTTTAAGACCCGGAGCGCACTCTCCGGGTCTTAAATCAAACACCTTTAATATAGTGACGTTTCAGGGTAGTTAGCCCCGTCCTCAAACCATTACAAGCAGTAAAAACAATATACATATTTATACTTTACCCACCACCATCACCACGTAATACCGGAAATGCATCCAGCGTCCTGCAGAGCTCACTGCGCAGGTGCGCCGGTTGTCATGGCAACCTGTTTGCTCAATATATACAATTCATGTTAGTGGTCCACAGGATTCAAAATTGTGAATTTGGCGACCCCTGAGATAGAGCATGCAATTTTAAGCAACTTTCTAATTTACTCCTATTATCAATTTTTCTTTGTTCACTTTCTATCTTTATTTGAAAAAGGTATTTGGTTCAGACCTCTAGACCGCACTTTTTTATTGGTGGATGAATGTATCCACCAATCAGCGAGAAAATAGACCGGCATCTAAACCTACATTCTTGCATTTCAAATAAAGATACCAAGAGAATGAAGAAAATGTGATAATAGGTGTAAATTAGAAAGTTACTTAAAATGTCATTCTCTATCTGAATCACGAAAGAAAAAATTTGGCTTCAGTGTCCCTTTAAGAGCAGATTAATGAGATTGATCTATATGTTGTCGTCAATACAACCATACCATAGGCCTTCTTACTTTGCAAAAACATTGTTACCAGTTTTCCCATTTCCTTGGTGATGCACAGCTGCTTGTTTCTGCACGTCTGTGTGGAGGTTTGACCACTGACTTAATGACATGGGCAATCAAACAATGGCTTAAACAAAAACACAAAAAGATTTCACTGAACCCAACCTCCAAGTTTAGCAAGACCTAAATATAGCCACCAATCAGCAGGCACTATCCAAGTGCCGAACCAAAAATGGGTCAGCTCCTAAGCTTACTTTCTTGCTTTTTCAAATTAAAGGGACAGTCTACACCAGCATTTTTATTGTTTTAAAAGATAAATGATCCCTTTATTACCCATTCCCCAGTTTTGCATAACCAACACAGTTATATTAATATACTTTTAACCTCTGTGATTATCTTGTACCTAAACCTCTGCAAACTGACCCTTTATTTCTGTTCTTTTGACAGACTTGCAGTTTAGCCAATCAGTGCCTGCTCCCAGATAACTTCACATGCACAAGCACAGTGTTATCTATATGAAATTCATGAACTAACACCCTCTAGTGGTGAAAAACTGTTAAAATGCATTCTGAAAAGAGGTGGCCTTCGAGGTCTAAGAAATTGGCATATGAACATCCTAGGTTAAGCTTTCAACTAAGAATACCAAGAGAACAAAGCAAAATTGGTGATAAAAGTAAATATGAACATTTTTAAAATTACATGCTCTATCTGAATCATGAAACTTTATTTTGGCATAGACTGTCCCTTTAAAATACCAAATACCAAGAGAACGAAGAAAAAATGATAATTGGAGTAAATTACAAAGTTGCTTAAAGTGAAGGTAAATTTGGATGAATTAGTGCCGGGTTTTTATTAATCCTATTAAAAACAAGGGCACTTTAATTCATCAAAATTTACATTTTACTCCCTTAAAGGGACACTGAACCCAAATTTTTTCTTTCGTGATTCAGATAGAGCATGCAATTTTAAGCAACTTTCTAATGAACTCCTATTATCAATTTTTCTTTGTTCTCTTGCTATCTTTATTTGAAAAAGAAGGCATCTAAGATTTTTTTTGTTTGTTTCAGAACTCTGGACAGCACTTTTGTATTGGTGGATGAATTTTTCCACCAATCAGCAAGGACAACCCAGGTTGTTCACCAAAAATGGGCCGGCATCTAAACTTACATTCTTGCAGTTCAAATAAAGATACCAACAGAATGAAGAAAATTTGATAATAGGAGTAAATTAGAAAGTTGCTTAAAATGTCATGCTCTATCTGAATCACAAAAGAAAAAAATTGGGTACAGTGTCCCTTTAATTCAAAAACCTGAAAGCCGCTCCAGCAATTCCCCCGGCTGTCGGAAGCCTCTTCTTACCTCAAAAATTACGAATTCGTCTAACTCCAATCACGGCTTCCCCCCGGGGAGATCATGGCCTGATGCAACGCCGTGATTGGAGGAAGCGGGATTCGTCATTTTGTACCCGTGAAGAGGGCTTGCGACGGGCGGAGGAAGCGCTGCAGCGGCTGTCAGGATTAAAAGGTAAGTTTTTGAAGAAAAGGAGTAAAATGTCAATTTTGATGAATTAAAGTGCCCTTGTTTTTAATAGGATTATTAAAAACCAGGCACTAATTCATCAACATTCACCTTCACTTTAAGATTGCATGCCCTATCTGAATCGTGAAAGAAAACAATTGGATTTAGTGCTGAAGAAGAGATGAGATGATAGAAACATTTAAAGGGACAGTAAACCTTAAAAATAATGTTATATAATTCTGCACATAGTGCAGAATTATATAACATTATTTAAGTGCTCTAGTTCTAATAGCCTTTTTTCTCTTTAAATATGTAAAAATTACGGCGCTTTTACAGACCCGCTCTCTGCTGAGCGGGTCTGTAATATTTAGTCAGCGCATCGGGCCAGCTGTATAGTCACAGCCCGGGCCGACTGCGCCATAGCACTAAGTGCAGCTCGCTCCTGTCACACCCGATGCGCTGACTAAATATTACAGACCCGCTCAGCAGAGAGCGGGTCTGTAAAAGCGCCGTAATTTTTACATATTTAAAGAGATAAAAGGCTATTAGAACTAGAGCACTTAAATAATGTTATATAATTCTGCACTATGTGCAGAATTATATAACATTATTTTTAAGGTTTACTGTCCCTTTAAGTATATTTAATGAGGTTTATAGCATTTTTCACAAAAGGAGCAACACCAGGACAAGGGGTCTTAATCTCGTGTTGAAGGGTAGTA
The DNA here is from genome assembly GCF_027579735.1 of Bombina bombina. NCBI lineage: Eukaryota > Metazoa > Chordata > Amphibia > Anura > Bombinatoridae > Bombina > Bombina bombina. The sequence goes on from NC_069504.1 coordinate 1,117,831,016, forward strand.
GATTCAGGGGTAACTTGCAGAAACTTCTTCACAGAAAGGTTGGATGAGTTATGGAATAAACTTCCATTAGAGGTGGTAAAGACAAACACTTTGTGTGTGCAGAAGAATGCGCTAGCAATACAAAATGATTATAAGCCTACAGATAAAGGTGAATATCTCCTAAAAAACACCTTGGAGAGACTATTGGGGGAGTTATTTAGATTGTAGGGAGTCCCTAAAGACACTCAAACAATACTAAAAAAATCTGTGGCGCTTAAAGAAAAGCTAAAATAATCACTAATGGCTATGTGAGTAGTGGTCCAATTTATATATATAAAGATAAGATGGCTAAAAATGTTAATTTTAATGATCAAAATTCATATAAAAAAATAGTTAAAATAGACTCTATATAGATATATATGTTAAAATAATAATATGTGTTACAAAAAAGATAAAAACACAGCTTCTAACAACGATGCATAAAAAACAAGGATGCATAAAGAACAAAGATAAAATACATGAGACCATACAATTAACCAGCAATGCTCATCAATCCTAATGCATGGAGATAATTATCTCCATGCATTAGGATTGATGAGCATTGCTGGGGAAATACAACTTTAAACTGACTCTCTAAAACTGACTGTTTGAACTTTGAAGCATATATCGCTCTTTATATCAAGTTTACTACACTGTGTTATTTTGTACACTTGCTCCTATTGCAAGTTGATTGCATATCTAATGGCCATTTAACTGTATGGTCTCATGTATTTTATCTTTGTTCTTTATGCATCCTTGTTTTTTATGCATCGTTGTTAGAAGCTGTGTTTTTATCTTTTTTGTAACACATATTATTTTAACATATATATCTATATAGAGTCTATTTTAACTATTTTTTATATGAATTTTGATCATTAAAATTAACATTTTTAGCCATCTTATCTTTATATATATAAATTGGACCACTACTCACATAGCCATTAGTGATTATTTTAGCTTTTCTTTAAGCGCCACAGATTTTTTTTAGTATTGTTTGAGTGTCTTTAGGGACTCCCTACAATCTAAATAACTCCCCCAAAAGACAAACACTTTGTCTGGCTTCAAGCATGTCTAGAATAAGCATAAGGTCATGTTACATACTAACTAATCCCTGGAATAAGCATAAGGTCATGTTACATACTAACTAATCCCTGGAATAAGCATAAGGTCATGTTACATACTAACTAATGCCTGGAATAAGCATAAGGTCATGTTACATACTAACTAATGCCTGGAATAAGCATAAGGTCATGTTACATACTAACTAATGCCTGGAATAAGCATAAGGTCATGTTACATACTAACTAATGCCTGGAATAAGCATAAGGTCATGTTACATACTAACTAATGCCTGGCATAAGCATAAGGTCATGTTACATACTAACTAATGCCTGGAATATGCATAAGGTCATGTTACATACTAACTAATGCCTGGAATAAGCATAAGGTCATGTTAGATACTAACTAATGCCTGGAATAAGCATAAGGTCATGTTACATACTAACTAATGCCTGGAATAAGCATAAGGTCATGTTACATACTAACTAATGCCTGGAATATGGATAAGGTCATGTTACATCCTAACTAATGCCTGGAATTAGCATAAGGTCATGTTACATACTAACTAATGCCTGGAATAAGCATAAGGTCATGTTACATACTAACTAATGCCTGGAATTAGCATAAGGTCATGTTACATACTAACTAATGCCTGGAATAAGCATAAGGTCATGTTACATACTAACTAATGCCTGGAATAAGCATAAGGTCATGTTACATACTAACTAATGCCTGGAATATGCATAAGGTCATGTTACATACTAACTAATGCCTGGAATATGCATAAGGTCATGTTACATACTAATGCCTGGAATATGCATAAGGTCATGTTACATACTAACTAATGCCTGGAATATGCATAAGGTCATGGTACATACTAACTAATGCCTGGAATAAGCATAAGGTCATGGTACATACTAACTAATGCCTGGAATATGCATAAGGTCATGTTACATACTAACTAATGCCTGGAATATGCATAAGGTCATGTTACATACTAACTAATGCCTGGAATTAGCATAAGGTCATGTTACATACTAACTAATGCCTGGAATTAGCATAAGGTCATGTTACATACTAACTAATGCCTGGAATAAGCATAAGGTCATGTTACATACTAACTAATGCCTGGAATAAGCATAAGGTCATGTTACATACTAACTAATGCCTGGAATATGCATAAGGTCATGTTACATACTAACTAATGCCTGGAATATGCATAAGGTCATGTTACATACTAACTAATGCCTGGAATAAGCATAAGGTCATGTTACATACTAACTAATGCCTGGAATATGCATAAGGTCATGTTACATACTAACTAATGCCTGGAATATGCATAAGGTCATGTTACATACTAACTAATGCCTGGAATATGCATAAGGTCATGTTACATACTAACTAATGCCTGGAATATGCATAAGGTCATGTTACATACTAACTAATGCCTGGAATATGCATAAGGTCATGTTACATACTAACTAATGCCTGGAATAAGCATAAGGTCATGTTACATACTAACTAATGCCTGGAATAAGCATAAGGTCATGTTACATACTAACTAATGCCTGGAATAAGCATAAGGTCTTGTTACATACTAACTAATGCCTGGGATAAGCATAAGGCTATCCTGCATACTAACTAATGCCTGGGATAAGCATAAGGCTATCCTACATACTAACTAATGCCTGGGATAAGCATAAGGCTTTCCTACATACTAACTAATGCCTGGGATAAGCATAAGGCTTTCCTACATACTAACTAATGCCTGGGATAAGCATAAGGCTATCCTACATACTAACTAATGCCTGGGATAAGCATAAGGCTATCCTAAAGACTAAATAATTCCTGAGGTAAACATAAGGCTATCCTACGTACTAATTAAGCTAACAATTTCTAGGAGCTGTAGGCAGACTTGATTGCCCTATGGTTATAGTTTGTCATAAAGTATTTTTCTATATGAATTACTCAGTGATTGACTGTGATACATTTAGGTCTGTATCTCACTAGCAGTAATACAGAGAGGATTATGAAGATATTGGTGCACATGAAATACATGGAATACCTCTAATCACCTGGTTTATGCTGTTACAGATAACACATTGGGAAAGCAGCAAGATGATGTCAGACGCAAGTGATATGTTGGCAGCGGCCTTGGAGCAGATGGACGGCATCATAGCCGGTGAGTTAAATGCTGCTATAATTGTCCTTATCTTTATAATTGGAATTACAAACACCTATGATACAAAATGACAAATCGTTGCCCTTATCTGTAATGTCTGTTGTAATTAAAATATCAATGGCTTTGGCTATTTTGCACCTGGAACTATTTACTCTTTTTAAAGGGTCATAAATAAAAAAATGTTTTGTTTTGTTAGAGCGGTTTATTTTTTATTTAAACTGGATGGTATTACTGAAAAATGTGGCCACATATTATTGTTGGTGGGTTACCAGACTGGGTGTCATAAGTAGGAATTGTGTATGTGCCAATTTCTTGCCACTTGTGACATCCTGATGGAAGAACAATCTTAATCTAAGATTAGTTTGGAGTGAGGGATTGGGGTAGCGCTAGAGATCACACCTTGCTTTGAAGTGTTGCTTCTTCTCTAGATCCAGTTGGTCAACAGACTTCCCCCGCCTCCCGACAGCATTGTTACATACGACGTTGCCCATAGTGACATCACAGATTCTTTATTTTGGCATCCACAATATTTTTATAAGTGCATCATTCAATAACAGTACGGAGAACTTTTTTTGTTTGTTTTTGTACAAAGCTAACAGCAAAATGGGTAAAAAGCAACTTTGATATTTTAATTAATATTAATTGGATTTTAGATAGAGTTGATGACTTCCCCTAGCTTTAATAAAATGGAGATAAAGGAGATTACAAGGGGAGCACTAATTTATTGCACACTCGCAAACTGGCAAATTTGCCCATTTGCAGGCGTGCAATAAATAACCAGCCATTACAAGTGACTGGTTATTGCTACTGTGAGCTTGCGGTAGCAGTTAGCGCTTATAACATTAACCAGCGATCAGATCTCTGGTTAATTTTATAAATGTCCACCAAATGCCCGCAAAATACAATGCTCCCAAAATACAATGGCCCCAATTTATACAGGTCTGTCGGACCTGATCCTACAGAGCTGATCAGGTCCGACAGCCCTCGCTGAATACAGCGAGCAATAAGCTCGCCGTATTCAGCATTGCACCAGCAGCTCACAAGATTTCCCACCAACTTTACCCCCAAAGGCCTGGTGCAATAATTTTATTAAAAAAGTAAAAATGCTACAGTACATTGGGGCAAATTTATCAAGCTCCGAATGGAGCTTGATGCCACGTGTTTCTGGCGAGCCTGCAGACACGCCAGAAACAGCAGTTATGAAGCAGCGGTCACAAAGACTGCTGCTCCATAACCTGTCTGCCTGCTCTGAGCAGACGGACAGACATCGCCGGAAATCAACCCGATCGAGTACGATCGGGTTGATTGATACCCCCCTTGCTGGCGGCCTATTGATTTCCGGCGATGTCTGTCCGTCTGCTCAGAGCAGGCAGACAGGTTATGGAGCAGCAGTCTTTGTGACCGCTGCTTCATAACTGCTGTTTCTGGCGTGTCTGCAGGCTCGCCAGAAACACGTGGCATCAAGCTCCATTCGGAGCTTGATAAATTTGCCCCAATGTACTGTAGCATTTTTACTTTTTTAATAAAATTATTGCACCAGGCCTTTGGGGGTAAAGTTGGTGGGAGTGAGGTGTGTAGAAAAAAAAAATGGCCTTTACATTGCGGTCTATTTGAAATGTGTTTTCCCAGTTAATATATGAATATGCTTATATACATATATTTATGTGCTAATATGTGTACAATTTATACACATATTAACACATAAATGTATATGTATTTTGTCATATACATATATATTTATATTTGCGGCCATCGCTGCACTACTTACCTCCCTTCACTGTGCTTAGGTTCTGATGCCGTCTCTGACGGCATCCGTAAAAGGCTCCCATTGGAGCCTATGGAAGCGAGCTCTCGTGAGTGAAATGCTTCCTAGCAATGCGACTGCGAGATCGCGTTCGCATTGTGCCTAACTTGCAATACCAGCACAATTAGTAATTTGGCCCTAGATAATTTAATATTCATACAACAATATTTAACATTTGGTAATGATCCTATAGTATTTGGCAAGGGATATTGTTTTTCATATTGTTGGGCAGATTTATCAAAGGGCAAATGCTCCTATTGGTTGCTCATTGAATCCTGCAACTGATTTTTATAAAATCGCATAACTACTGCTACCTTAATTTTCTTTGTCACCTTAAAGGTGGTCTATTACAATCATCCTGATTGGACAGGTGTTATTAATAAGCCTTCCTCTTGCTTAATTATTTAGGGGACCGCAGCTGTAAGCGATGGGAGGCTCTTGCAACGGGTGGTGTACAGGGCATGTTGCCGTCGTTAAGGGGCTAATAACTAATAAATTAGGATTTCTAATAAAAAGTGCAGTAAAAAATTGGAATGTTAAATCTCATTAAAAATAATTTAACAAAAATGTTCTGCCAAAAATAAAAAAATGAACACTAAAAATAACATTTGTATTGAAATTATGCAGGAAAAATCTATTTAAAGGGACATTAAACACTAAATAAATGCTAGATAGAATGATGCATTTAAAGAAAAGTTTAGTCTGAGAAGAACATGTAGATGTATATTTTAAAGTTTTATTAGTTGTTTAGTGACAAAATAAGTGTATTGTTTTACTGTCTATAAAACAATGGGAGCTGCCATGTTGTAACTTAGGTTACCTTCTCTGCTGTGGCCAATTAGGGACAGTTATAAATAGGTCACTAGAGTGTGCAGCCAATGGCTGTTTGGAATATAAAAGTATTCTGCACTTCCATTTCTAACAGGAATTAAAAAAACAGTTTCAGAATGGAATTGCAGGACAAGAAGGACAAAATATATAATGAAAGTATATAGCAGAGTTTTTTTATATATACGATTTATTATTTTATATTACCATCTCAAAGTGTTTAATGTCCCTTTAAGGCATATTGTAGAAAATCGTAACAAATCTATACGAAATTCAAAGCATATTGTTTTCTTTCATGTAATTGGCCATGAGCTAGTGACGTATGGGATAAACAGTTCTTCCAGGAGGGGCATAGTTTCCCAAACCTCAAAATGCCTATAAATACACCCCTCACCACACCCAAAATTCAGTTTTTACAAACATTGCCTCCTATGGAGGTGGTGAAGTAAGTTTGTGCTTAGATTCTACGTTGATATGCGCTTCTCAGCATGCTGAAGCCCGGTTCCTCTCAGAGTACAGTGAATGTCAGAGGGATGTAAAGGGAGTATCACCTATTAAATGCAATGGTTTTCATCACGGGAGATCTATTTCATAGGTTCTCTGTTATCGGTCGTGGAGATTCCCTTATTCAGATCGACGATATACTCTCATATTCCATTACCTCTACTGATAACCGTTTCAGTACTGGTTTGGCTATTTGCTATATGTGGATCGGTGTCTTTCGGTAAGTATGTTTTCATTACTTAAGACACTCTCAGCTATGGTTTGACACTTTATGTATTAATATAAAGTTCTAAATATATGTATTGTACTTATATTTGCCATGAGTCAGGTTTATGTATATTTCCTTTTGCAGACTATCAGTTTCATATTTGTGAAAAGCATTTTTTAGGAAAAATATTTTTCTTACCTGGGGTATAGTGTTTTTTCAAATTGACTGTTTTTCATTAGATTTCGCGGGCAAAATTAGGCTCGCGAGAGCGCAAAATGTATATTGTAAAAAAGTATATTGCATCATTCTTGGCGCAAGATTTCTTCTGTTATGTGTGATCAGTCCACGGGTCATCATTACTTCTGGGATATTATCTGCTCCCCTACAGGAAGTGCAAGAGGATTCACCCAGCAGAGTTGCTATATAGCTCCTCCCCTCTACGTCACCTCCAGTCATTCTCTTGCACCCAAAGACTAGATAGGAGGTGTGAGAGGACTATGGTGATTATACTTAGTTTTTAGAACTTCAATCAAAAGTTTGTTATTTTACAATAGCACCGGAGCGTGTTATTACCTCTCTGGCAGAGTTTGAAGAAGAATCTACCAGAGTTTTTCTTATGATTTTAACCGGAGTAGTTAAGATCATATTGCTGTTTCTCGGCCATCTGAGGGAGGTAAAAACTTCAGATCAGGGGACAGCGGGCAGTTGAATCTGCATTGAGGTATGTAGCAGTTTTTATTTTCTGAATGGAATTGATGAGAAAATCCTGCCATACCGTTATAATGAACATGTATGTATACTCTACATTTTAGTATTCTGGGGATGGTATTTCACCGGAATTACTCTGTAAAAGTACATTAAACCTTTTAATAGGTATTTTTCATGTTAAACGTTTTTGCTGGAATGTAGAATCGTTTGCATTAATGAGGTACTGAGTGAATAAATATTTGGGCATTATTTTTCCACTTGGCAGTTTGCTTGTTTTAATTATGACAGTTTCGTTTCTCTCTCACTGCTGTGTGTGAGAGGGAGGGGCCGTTTTTGGCGCTCTTTGCTACGCATCAAAAATTTCCAGTCAGTTACTCTTGTATTTTCTGCATGATCCGGTTCATCTCTAACAGAACTCAGGGGTCTTCAAACTTCTTTGAAGGGAGGTAGATTCTCTCAGCAGAGCTGTGAGACTTATATAGTGACTGTGATTTAAAACGTTGCTCTGTAATTTTTATGTTTAAAATTTAATTTGTGTTATTTTACTAATGGGAACAAACCTTTGCTAAAAAGTTGTGTTGTATTTAAAGAGTGATGCTATAACTGTTTTTCAGTTCATTATATTCAACTGTCATTTAATCGTTTAGTGCTTCTTGAGGCACAGTACGTTTTTGTTAATTAAGATTGTAACCGAGTTGCATGTTTATTGCTAGTGTGTTAAACATGTCTGATTCAGAGGAAGATACCTGTGTCATTTGTTCCAATGCCAAGGTGGAGCCCAATAGAAATTTATGTACTAACTGTATTGATGCTACTTTAAATAAAAGCCAATCTGTACAAATTGAACAAATTTTACCAAACAGCGAGGGGAGAGTTATGCCGTCTAACTCGCCTCACGTGTCAGTACCTGCATCTCCCGCCCGGGAGGTGCGTGATATTATGGCGCCTAGTACATCTGGGCAGCCATTACAGATAACATTACAAGATATGGCTACTGTTATGACTGAAGTTTTGGCTAAATTACCAGAACTAAGAGGCAAGCGTGATCACTCTGGGGTGAGAACAGAGTGCGCTGATAATTCTAGGGCCATGTCTGATACTGCGTCACAGCTTGCAGAGCATGAGGACGGAGAGCTTCATTCTGTAGGTGACGGTTCTGATCCAAGCAGATTGGATTCAGATATTTCAAATTTTAAATTTAAATTGGAAAACCTCCGTGTGTTACTAGGGGAGGTCTTAGCGGCTCTTAACGATTGTAACACTGTTGCAATACCAGAGAAAATGTGTAGGTTGGATAAATACTTTGCGGTACCGGCGAGTACTGACGTTTTTCCTATACCTAAGAGATTAACTGAAATTGTTACTAAGGAGTGGGATAGACCCGGTGTGCCGTTCTCACCCCCTCCAATATTTAGAAAGATGTTTCCAATAGACGCCACCACACGGGACTTATGGCAAACGGTCCCTAAGGTGGAGGGAGCAGTTTCTACTTTAGCTAAGCGCACCACTATCCCGGTGGAGGATAGCTGTGCTTTTTCAGATCCTATGGATAAAAAATTAGAGGGTTACCTTAAGAAAATGTTTGTTCAACAAGGTTTTATATTGCAACCCCTTGCATGCATCGCGCCGATTACGGCTGCGGCAGCATTTTGGATTGAGTCTCTGGAAGAGAACCTTAGTTCAGCTACGCTGGACGACATTACGGACAGGCTTAGAGTCCTTAAACTAGCTAATTCATTCATTTCGGAGGCCGTAGTACATTTAACCAAACTTACGGCTAAGAATTCAGGATTCGCCATTCAGGCACGTAGGGCGCTGTGGCTAAAATCCTGGTCGGCTGATGTAACTTCTAAGTCCAAATTACTTAATATACCTTTCAAGGGGCAAACTTTATTTGGGCCCGGTTTGAAAGAAATTATTGCTGACATTACAGGAGGTAAGGGCCACGCTCTACCTCAAGACAAAGCCAAAGCTAAGGCTAGACAGTCTAATTTTCGTCCCTTTCGGAATTTCAAAACAGGAACAGCATCAACTTCCACTGCACCAAAACAGGAAGGAGCTGTTGCTCGTTACAGACAAGGCTGGAAACCTAACCAGTCCTGGAATAAGGGCAAGCAGGCCAGGAAACCTGCTGCTGCCCCTAAGACAGCATGAACCGAGGGCCCCCGATCCGGGACCGGATCTAGTGGGGGGCAGACTCTCTCTCTTCGCCCAGGCTTGGGCAAGAGATGTCCAGGATCCCTGGGCGCTAGAGATCATATCTCAGGGATACCTTCTAGACTTCAAATTATCTCCCCCAAGAGGGAGATTTCATCTGTCAAGGTTGTCAACAAACCAAATAAAGAAAGACGCGTTTCTACGCTGTGTACAAGATCTATTATTAATGGGAGTGATCCATCCGGTTCCGCGGTCGGAACAAGGACAAGGGTTTTACTCAAACCTGTTTGTGGTTCCCAAAAAAGAGGGAACTTTCAGGCCAATCCTGGATTTAAAGATCCTAAACAAATTCCTAAGAGTTCCATCGTTCAAAATGGAAACTATTCGGACAATCTTACCCATGATCCAAAAGGGTCAGTACATGACCACAGTGGATTTAAAGGATGCTTACCTTCACATACCGATTCACAAAGATCATTACCGGTATCTAAGGTTTGCCTTCTTAAACAGGCATTACCAGTTTGTAGCCCTTCCATTCGGATTGGCTACGGCTCCAAGAATATTCACAAAGGTTCTGGGTGCCCTTCTGGCGGTACTAAGACCGCGAGGAATTTCGGTAGCTCCGTACCTGGACGACATTCTGATTCAAGCTTCAAGCTTTCAAACTGCCAAGTCTCATACAGAGTTAGTTCTGGCATTTCTAAGGTCGCATGGATGGAAAGTGAACGAAAAGAAGAGTTCTCTCTTTCCTCTCACAAGAGTTCCATTCTTGGGGACTCTTATAGATTCTGTAGAAATGAAGATTTATCTGACAGAAGACAGATTAACAAAGCTTCTAAATACATGCCGTGTCCTTCATTCCATTCAACTCCCGTCAGTAGCTCAATGCATGGAGGTGATCGGCTTAATGGTAGCAGCAATGGACATAGTTCCCTTTGCACGCCTACATCTCAGACCGCTGCAATTGTGCATGCTGAGTCAGTGGAATGGGGATTACTCAGATTTGTCCCCCACTCTGAATCTGGATCAAGAGACCAGAAACTCTCTTCTATGGTGGCTTTCTCGGCCACATCTGTCCAGGGGGATGCCATTCAGCAGGCCGGACTGGACAATTGTAACAACAGACGCCAGCCTACTAGGTTGGGGCACTGTCTGGAATTCTCTGAAGGCTCAGGGACAATGGAGTCAGGAGGAAAGTCTCCTGCCAATAAACATTCTGGAATTGAGAGCAGTTCTCAATGCCCTTCTAGCTTGGCCCCAGTTAAAAACTCGGGGGTTTATCAGGTTTCAGTCGGACAACATCACGACTGTAGCTTACATCAACCATCAGGGAGGGACAAGAAGCTCCCTAGCAATGATGGAAGTATCAAAGATATTTCGCTGGGCAGAGTCTCACTCTTGCCACCTGTCAGCAATCCACATCCCGGGAGTGGAGAACTGGGAGGCGGATTTCTTGAGTCGCCAGACTTTTCATCCGGGGGAGTGGGAACTTCATCCGGAGGTCTTTGCCCAAATACTTCGACGTTGGGGCAAACCAGAGATAGATCTCATGGCGTCTCGCCAGAACGCCAAACTTCCTCGCTACGGATCCAGATCCAGGGATCCGGGAGCGGTTCTGATAGATGCTTTGACAGCACCTTGGAACTTCAGGATGGCTTATGTGTTTCCACCCTTCCCGCTGCTTCCTCGATTGATTGCCAAAATCAAACAGGAGAGAGCATCAGTGATTCTAATAGCACCTGCATGGCCACGCAGGACTTGGTATGCAGATCTAGTGGACATGTCATCCTGTCCGCCTTGGTCTCTACCTCTAAGACAGGACCTTCTGATACAGGGTCCATTCAAACATCAAAATCTAACTTCTCTGAAGCTGACTGCTTGGAAATTGAACGCTTGATTTTATCAAAACGTGGTTTTTCTGAGTCGGTTATTGATACCCTGATACAGGCTAGGAAGCCTGTTACTAGAAAGATTTACCATAAAATATGGCGTAAATACCTATACTGGTGTGAATCCAAAGATTACTCCTGGAGTAAGGTTAGGATTCCTAGGATATTGTCCTTTCTACAAGAAGGTTTAGAAAAGGGTTTATCGGCTAGCTCATTAAAGGGACAGATCTCAGCTCTGTCCATCTTGTTACATAAGCGTCTGTCAGAAAATCCAGACGTCCAGGCATTTTGTCAGGCTTTAGCTAGGATCAAGCCTGTGTTTAAAACTGTTGCTCCGCCATGGAGTTTAAACTTAGTTCTTAACGTTTTACAGGGCGTTCCGTTTGAACCCCTTCATTCCATTGATATAAAATTGTTATCTTGGAAAGTTCTATTTTTAATGGCTATTTCCTCGGCTCGAAGAGTCTCTGAATTATCAGCCTTACATTGTGATTCTCCTTATCTGATCTTTCATTCAGACAAGGTAGTTCTGCGTACTAAACCTGGGTTCTTACCTAAGGTAGTCACTAACAGGAATATCAATCAAGAGATTGTTGTTCCATCCTTGTGTCCAAATCCTTCTTCAAAGAAGGAACGTCTTCTACACAATCTGGATGTAGTTCGTGCCCTCAAGTTCTACTTGCAGGCAACTAAGGATTTTCGACAAACGTCTTCCCTGTTTGTCGTGTACTCTGGTCAGAGGAGAGGTCATAAGGCTTCGGCTACCTCTCTCTCCTTCTGGCTTAGTAGCATAATTCGTTTAGCCTATGAGACTGCTGGACAGCAGCCTCCTGAAAGAATTACAGCTCATTCTACTAGAGCTGTGGCTTCCACTTGGGCCTTTAAGAATGAGGCCTCTGTTGAACAGATTTGCAAGGCTGCAACTTGGTCTTCGCTTCATACTTTTTCCAAATTTTACAAATTTGACACTTTTGCTTCTTCGGAGGCTATTTTTGGGAGAAAGGTTCTTCAGGCAGTGGTTCCTTCTGTATAATGAGCCTGCCTATCCCTCCCGTCATCCGTGTACTTTTGCTTTGGTATTGGTATCCCAGAAGTAATGATGACCCGTGGACTGATCACACATAACAGAAGAAAACATAATTTATGCTTACCTGATAAATTCCTTTCTTCTGTTGTGTGATCAGTCCACGGCCCGCCCTGTTTTTTTAAGGCAGGTAAACATTTTTTTTTAAATTATAATCCAGTCACCACTACACCCTTGGCTTCTCCTTTCTCGTTGGTCTTTGGTCGAATGACTGGAGGTGACGTAGAGGGGAGGAGCTATATAGCAACTCTGCTGGGTGAATCCTCTTGCACTTCCTGTAGGGGAGCAGATAATATCCCAGAAGTAATGATGACCCGTGGACTGATCACACAACAGAAGAAAGGAATTTATCAGGTAAGCATAAATTATGTTTTTTGGCGCGAAGTTACGTTCGATGACACAAAATTTGTCATTTCCGGCGTCTTAGTTGACGCCGAGTTCCTTTTACAAGGTTGCGTCTTTAATGATGCGAGTGTGTCATTTCCGGATGTTGTTAGTGCCCAGAAAATTTCTGTGTGCGTTGTGCGTCATACTTGGCGGCAAATATTTTTATTATTTAAAACCCCATTCCTATAGGCCTCTTGCCTTTTTCTCTATCAGAGGGCTATGCTGTTTGCATTTTTTTCCCATCCCTGAAACTGCCATATAAGGAAATTGATAATTTTGCTTTATATGTTGTTTTTTCTCTTGCATTTGCAAGATGTCTCAATCTGATCCTGTCTCAGAAACCACTGTTGGAACCCTGCTGCCTGATAACAGTTCTACCAAAGCTAAGTGCATTTGTTTGTCTACTCTTGCTAAACGTACTACTATTCCTATGGAAGATAGTACTTCCTTTAAAGATCCTTTAGATAGGAAACTTGAATCCTATCTAAGGAAAGCCTATTTCTTCTGTTATGTGTGATCAGTCCACGGGTCATCATTACTTCTGGGATATAACTCCTCCCCAACAGGAAATGCAAGAGGATTCACCCAGCAGAGCTGCATATAGCTCCTCCCCTCTACGTCACTCCCAGTCATTCTCTTGCACCCAACGACTAGATAGGATGTGTAAGAGGACTATGGTGATTATTCTTAGTTTTTATGACTTCAATCAAAAGTTTGTTATTTTACAATGGCACCGGAGTGTGTTATTGCCTCTCTGGCAGAGTTTGAAGAAGAATCTACCAGAGTTTTACTATGATTTTAGCCGGAGTCGTTAAGATCATATTGCTGTTCTCGGCCGTCTGAGGAGAGGTAAAGCTTCAGATCAGGGGACAGCGGGCAGATGAATCTGCATAGAGGTATGTAGCAGTTTTTATTTTCTGACAATGGAATTGATGAGAAAATCCTGCCATACCGATAATATGTCATGTATGTATACTTTACTCACTGGAATTACTCTGTAAAAAGTACATTAAACCTTTAATAGGTATTAATTGTGTTAAACGTTTTTGCTGGAATGTAGAATCGTTTGCATTTACTGAGGTACTGAGTGAATAAATGTTTGGGCACTATTTTTCCACTTGGCAGTTGCTTATTCTAATTGTGACAGTTTCGTTTCTCTCTCACTGCTGTGTGTGAGGGGGAGGGGCCGTTTTTTTGGCGCTCTTTGCTACGCATCAAAAATTTCCAGTCAGTTACTCATTGTATTTCCTGCATGATCCGGTTCATCTCTACAGAACTCAGGGGTCTTCAAAACTTCTTTTGAGGGAGGTAGATTCTCTCAGCAGAGCTGTGAGACTTATATATTGACTGTGATAAAAAACGTTACTCAGTAATTTTTTTATGCTTTCAGATTTAATTGATTTTGCTTTGCTAATGGGAACAGACCTTTGCTAAATTGTGTTGTTTTACAAGGATTGATGCTATAACTGTTTTTCAGTTCGTTATTTCAACTGTCATTTAATCGTTTAGTGCTTCTTTGAGGCACAGTACGTTTTTTGTTAAATAAGACTGTAGCCAAGTTGCAAGTTTAATTGCGAGTGTGTTAAACATGTCTGATTCAGAGGAAGATACCTGTGTCATTTGTTCCAATGCCAAGGTGGAGCCCAATAGAAATTTATGTACTAACTGTATTGATGCTACTTTAAATAAAAGCCAATCTGTACAAATTGAACAAATTTCACCAAACAGCGAGGGGAGAGTTATGCCGACTAACTCACCTCACGTGTCAGTACCTGCATCTCCCGCCCGGGAGGTGCGTGATATTGTGGCGCCCAGTACATCTGGGCGGCCATTACAGATAACATTACAAGATATGGCTACTGTTATGACTGAAGTTTTGGCTAAATTACCAGAACTAAGAGGCAAGCGTGATCACTCTGGGGTGAGAACAGAGTGCGCTGATAATACTAGGGCCATGTCTGATACTGCGTCACAGCTTGCAGAGCATGAGGACGGAGAGCTTCATTCTGTGGGTGACGGTTCTGATCCAAACAGATTGGATTCAGATATTTCAAATTTTAAATTTAAACTGGAGAACCTCCGTGTATTACTAGGGGAGGTTTTAGCGGCTCTGAATGATTGTAACACAGTTGCAATACCAGAGAAAATGTGTAGGTTGGATAAATATTTTGCGGTACCGGCGAGTACTGATGTTTTTCCTATACCTAAGAGACTTACTGAAATTGTTACTAAGGAGTGGGATAGACCCGGTGTGCCGTTCTCACCCCCTCCAATATTTAGAAAAATGTTCCCAATAGACACCACCACACGGGACTTATGGCAAACGGTCCCTAAGGTGGAGGGAGCAGTTTCTACCTTAGCTAAGCGTACCACTATCCCGGTTGAGGATAGCTGTGCCTTTTCAGATCCAATGGATAAAAAACTAGAGGGTTACCTTAAGAAAATGTTTGTTCAACAAGGTTTTATATTGCAACCCCTTGCATGCATCGCGCCGGTCACGGCTGCTGCAGCATTCTGGATTGAATCTCTGGAAGAGAACATTAGTTCAGCTACGCTGGACGATATTACGGACAGGCTTAGAGTCCTTAAACTAGCTAATTCTTTCATTTCGGAAGCCGTAGTACATTTAACTAAGCTTACGGCTAAGAATTCAGGATTCGCCATTCAGGCACGCAGAGCACTGTGGCTAAAATCCTGGTCAGCTGATGTTACTTCTAAATCTAAATTGCTTAATATACCTTTCAAGGGGCAGACCTTATTCGGGCCCGGGTTGAAGGAGATTATCGCTGACATTACAGGAGGTAAAGGCCATGCCCTGCCTCAGGACAAAGCCAAAGCTAAGACTAGACAGTCTAATTTTCGTTCCTTTCGTAATTTCAAAGCAGGAGCAGCATCAACTTCCTCTGCACCAAAACAGGAAGGAACTGTTGCTCGCTACAGACAAGGCTGGAGACCTAATCAGTCCTGGAACAAGGGCAAACAGGCCAGGAAACCTGCTGCTGCCCCTAAGACAGCATGAATCGAGGGCCCCCGATCCGGGACCGGATCTGGTGGGGGGCAGACTTTCTCTCTTCGCCCAGGCTTGGGCAAGAGATGTTCAGGATCCCTGGGCGCTAGAGATCATATCTCAGGGATACCTTATGGACTTCAAATCTTCTCCCCCAAGAGGGAGATTTCATCTGTCAAGGTTGTCAACAAACCAGATAAAGAAAGAAGCGTTTCTACGCTGCGTACAAGATCTTTTATTAATGGGAGTGATCCATCCGGTTCCGCGGTCGGAACAAGGACAAGGGTTTTACTCAAATCTGTTTGTAGTTCCCAAAAAAGAGGGAACTTTCAGGCCAATCTTGGATTTAAAGATCCTAAACAAATTCCTAAGAGTTCCATCGTTCAAAATGGAAACTATTCGGACAATTTTACCCATGATCCAAAGAGGTCAGTACATGACCACAGTGGATTTAAAGGATGCTTACCTTCACATACCGATTCACAAAGATCATTACCGGTATCTAAGGTTTGCCTTTCTAGACAGGCATTACCAATTTGTAGCTCTTCCATTCGGATTGGCTACGGCTCCAAGAATCTTCACAAAGGTTCTGGGTACTCTTCTAGCGGTTCTAAGACCGCGAGGAATTTCGGTAGCTCCATACCTGGACGACATTCTGATACAAGCTCCAAGCTTTCAAACTGCCAAGTCTCATACAGAGTTAGTACTGGCATTTCTAAGGTCGCATGGATGGAAGGTGAACGAAAAGAAGAGCTCTCTCTTTCCACTCACAAGAGTTCCTTTCTTGGGGACTCTGATAGATTCTGTAGAAATGAAGATTTACCTGACAGAAGACAGGTTAACAAAGCTTCAAAATGCATGCCGTGTCCTTCATTCCATTCAACACCCGTCAGTAGCTCAATGCATGGAGGTGATCGGCTTAATGGTAGCGGCAATGGACATAGTACCTTTTGCTCGCCTACATCTCAGACCTCTGCAATTGTGCATGCTAAGTCAGTGGAATGGGGATTACTCAGATTTGTCCCCTACTCTGAACCTGGATCAAGAGACCAGAAATTCTCTTCTATGGTGGCTTTCTCGGCCACATCTGTCCAGGGGGATGCCATTCAGCAGGCCAGACTGGACAATTGTAACAACAGACGCCAGCCTACTAGGTTGGGGCGCTGTCTGGAATTCTCTGAAGACTCAGGGATTATGGAATCAGGAGGAGAGCCTCCTTCCAATAAACATTCTGGAATTGAGAGCAGTTCTCAATGCCCTTCTGGCTTGGCCCCAGTTATCAACTCGGGGGTTCATCAGGTTTCAGTCGGACAACATCACGACTGTGGCTTACATCAACCATCAGGGAGGGACAAGAAGCTCCCTAGCAATGATGGAAGTATCAAAGATAATTCGCTGGGCAGAGTCTCACTCGTGCCACTTGTCAGCAATCCACATCCCGGGAGTGGAGAACTGGGAGGCGGATTTCTTGAGTCGTCAGACTTTTCATCCGGGAGAGTGGGAACTTCATCCGGAGATCTTTGCCCAAATACTTCGACGTTGGGGCAAACCACAAATAGATCTCATGGCGTCTCGTCAGAACGCCAAACTTCCTCGCTACGGGTCCAGATCCAGGGATCCGGAAGCAGTTATGATAGATGCCTTGACAGCACCATGGACCTTCAGGATGGCTTATGTGTTTCCACCCTTCCCGATGCTTCCTCGATTGATTGCCAGAATCAAACAGGAGAGAGCATCAGTGATTCTAATAGCACCTGCATGGCCACGCAGGACTTGG
This sequence comes from Bombina bombina, assembly GCF_027579735.1. Lineage (NCBI taxonomy): Eukaryota > Metazoa > Chordata > Amphibia > Anura > Bombinatoridae > Bombina > Bombina bombina. Next base: position 1,117,848,628 of record NC_069504.1, read on the forward strand.
TATGCAGATCTAGTGGACATGTCATCCTGTCCGCCTTGGTCTCTACCTCTAAGACAGGACCTTCTGATTCAGGGTCCATTCAAATATCAAAACCTAACTTCTCTGAAGCTGACTGCTTGGAAATTGAACGCTTGATCTTATCAAAGCGTGGTTTTTCTGAGTCAGTTATTGATACCTTAATACAGGCTAGGAAGCCTGTTACTAGAAGGATTTACCATAAAATATGGCGTAAATACTTATATTGGTGCGAATCCAAAGGTTACTCTTGGAGTAAGGTTAGGATTCCTAGGATATTGTCTTTTCTACAAGAAGGTTTAGATAAGGGTTTATCGGCTAGTTCTTTAAAGGGACAGATCTCAGCTCTGTCCATTTTGTTGCACAAGCGTCTGTCAGAAAATCCAGACGTCCAGGCCTTTTGTCAAGCTTTAGCTAGGATCAAGCCTGTGTTTAAAACTGTTGCTCCACCATGGAGTTTAAACCTGGTTCTTAACGTTTTACAAGGAGTTCCGTTTGAACCCCTTCATTCCATTGACATTAAACTGTTATCTTGGAAAGTTCTATTTTTAATGGCTATTTCTCCAACATAGGTGTGTCCGGTCCACGGCGTCATCCTTACTTGTGGGATATTCTCTTCCCCAACAGGAAATGGCAAAGAGCCCAGCAAAGCTGGTCACATGATCCCTCCTAGGCTCCGCCTACCCCAGTCATTCTCTTTGCCGTTGTACAGGCAACATCTCCACGGAGATGGCTTAGAGTTTTTTAGTGTTTAACTGTAGTTTTTATTATTCAATCAAGAGTTTGTTATTTTAAAATAGTGCTGGTATGTACTATTTACTCAGAAACAGAAAAGAGATGAAGATTTCTGTTTGTATGAGGAAAATGATTTTAGCAACCGTTACTAAAATCCATGGCTGTTCCACACAGGACTGTTGAGAGGAATTAACTTCAGTTGGGGGAACAGTGAGCAGTCTCTTGCTGCTTGAGGTATGACACATTCTAACAAGACGATGTAATGCTGGAAGCTGTCATTTTCCCTATGGGATCCGGTAAGCCATGTTTATTAAGATAGTAAATAAGGGCTTCACAAGGGCTTATTAAGACTGTAGACTTTTTCTGGGCTAAATCGATTCATTATTAACACATATTTAGCCTTGAGGAATCGTTTAATCTGGGTATTTTGATAAGATTATATCGGCAGGCACTGTTTTAGACACCTTATTCTTAGGGGCTTTCCCAAATCATTAGGCAGAGCCTCATTTTCGCGCCGGTGTTGCGCACTTGTTTTTGAGAGGCATGACATGCAGTCGCATGTGTGAGGAGCTCTGATACATAGAAAAGACTTTCTGAAGGCGTCATTTGGTATCGTATTCCCCTTTGGGCTTGGTTGGGTCTCAGCAAAGCAGATACCAGGGACTGTAAAGGGGTTAAAGTTAAAACGGCTCCGGTTCCGTTATTTTAAGGGTTAAAGCTTCCAAATTTGGTGTGCAATACTTTTAAGGCTTTAAGACACTGTGGTGAAATTTTGGTCAATTTTGAACAATTCCTTCATATTTTTTCGCAATTGCAGTAATAAAGTGTGTTCAGTTTAAAATTTAAAGTGACAGTAACGGTTTTATTTTAAAACGTTTTTTGTACTTTGTTATCAAGTTTATGCCTGTTTAACATGTCTGAACTACCAGATAGACTGTGTTCTGAATGTGGGGAAGCCAGAGTTCCTTCTCATTTAAATAAATGTGATTTATGTGACAATGACAATGATGCCCAAGATGATTCCTCAAGTGAGGGGAGTAAGCATGGTACTGCATCATTCCCTCCTTCGTCTACACGAGTCTTGCCCACTCAGGAGGCCCCTAGTACATCTAGCGCGCCAATACTCTTTACTATGCAACAATTATCGGCTGTAATGGATAATTCTGTCAAAAACATTTTAGCCAAAATGCACACTTATCAGCGTAAGCGCGACTGCTCTGTTTTAGATACTGAAGAGCATGACGACGCTGATAATAATGGTTCTGAAGGGCCCCTAAACCAGTCTGATGGGGCCAGGGAGGTTTTGTCTGAGGGAGAAATTACTGATTCAGGGAACATTTCTCAACAAGCTGAACCTGATGTGATTACGTTTAAATTTAAGTTGGAACATCTCCGCATTCTGCTTAAGGAGGTATTATCCACTCTGGATGATTGTGACAAGTTGGTCATCCCAGAGAAACTATGTAAAATGGACAAGTTCCTAGAGGTCCCGGGGCTCCCAGAAGCTTTTCCTATACCCAAGCGGGTGGCGGACATTGTAAATAAAGAATGGGAAAGGCCCGGTATTCCTTTCGTCCCTCCCCCCATATTTAAAAAATTGTTTCCTATGGTCGACCCCAGAAAGGACTTATGGCAGACAGTCCCCAAGGTCGAGGGAGCGGTTTCCACTTTAAACAAACGCACCACTATACCCATAGAGGATAGTTGTGCTTTCAAAGATCCTATGGATAAAAAATTAGAAGGTTTACTTAAAAAGATGTTTGTTCAGCAGGGTTACCTTCTACAACCAATTTCATGCATTGTCCCTGTCGCTACAGCCGCGTGTTTCTGGTTCGATGAGCTGGTAAAGGCGGTCGATAGTGATTCTCCTCCTTATGAGGAGATTATGGACAGAATCAATGCTCTCAAATTGGCTAATTCTTTCACCCTAGACGCCACTTTGCAATTGGCTAGGTTAGCGGCTAAGAATTCTGGGTTTGCTATTGTGGCGCGCAGAGCGCTTTGGTTGAAATCTTGGTCAGCTGATGCGTCTTCCAAGAACAAGCTACTTAACATTCCTTTCAAGGGGAAAACGCTGTTTGGCCCTGACTTGAAAGAGATTATCTCTGATATCACTGGGGGTAAGGGCCACGCCCTTCCTCAGGATCGGCCTTTCAAGGCCAAAAATAAACCTAATTTTCGTCCCTTTCGTAGAAACGGACCAGCCCAAAGTGCTACGTCCTCTAAGCAAGAGGGTAATACTTCTCAAGCCAAGCCAGCTTGGAGACCAATGCAAGGCTGGAACAAGGGAAAGCAGGCCAAGAAACCTGCCACTGCTACCAAGACAGCATGAAATGTTGGCCCCCGATCCGGGACCGGATCTGGTGGGGGGCAGACTCTCTCTCTTCGCTCAGGCTTGGGCAAGAGATGTTCTGGATCCTTGGGCGCTAGAAATAGTCTCCCAAGGTTATCTTCTGGAATTCAAGGGGCTTCCCCCAAGGGGGAGGTTCCACAGGTCTCAGTTGTCTTCAGACCACATAAAAAGACAGGCATTCTTACGTTGTGTAGAAGACCTGTTAAAAATGAGAGTGATTCATCCTGTTCCATTAGGAGAACAAGGGATGGGGTTCTACTCCAATCTGTTCATAGTTCCCAAAAAAGAGGGAACGTTCAGACCAATCTTAGATCTCAAGATCTTAAACAAGTTTCTCAAGGTTCCATCGTTCAAAATGGAAACCATTCGAACAATTCTTCCTTCCATCCAGGAAGGTCAATTCATGACCACGGTGGATTTAAAGGATGCGTATCTACATATTCCTATCCACAAGGAACATCATCGGTTCCTAAGGTTCGCATTCCTGGACAAGCATTACCAGTTCGTGGCGCTTCCTTTCGGATTAGCCACTGCTCCAAGGATTTTCACAAAGGTACTAGGGTCCCTTCTAGCTGTGCTAAGACCAAGGGGCATTGCTGTAGTACCTTACTTGGACGACATTCTGATTCAAGCGACGTCCCTTCCTCAAGCAAAGGCTCACACGGACATCGTCCTGGCCTTTCTCAGATCTCACGGATGGAAAGTGAACGTGGAAAAGAGTTCTCTATCTCCGTCAACAAGGGTTCCCTTCTTGGGAACAATAATAGACTCCTTAGAAATGAGGATTTTTCTGACAGAGGCCAGAAAAACAAAACTTCTAGACTCTTGTCGGATACTTCATTCCGTTCCTCTTCCTTCCATAGCGCAGTGCATGGAAGTGATAGGTTTGATGGTAGCGGCAATGGACATAGTTCCTTTTGCGCGCATTCATCTAAGACCATTACAACTGTGCATGCTCAGTCAGTGGAATGGGGACTATACAAACTTGTCTCCGAGGATACAAGTAAATCAGAGGACCAGAGACTCACTCCGTTGGTGGCTGTCCCTGGACAACCTGTCACAAGGGATGACCTTCCGCAGACCACAGTGGGTCATTGTCACGACCGACGCCAGTCTGATGGGCTGGGGCGCGGTCTGGGGATCCCTGAAAGCTCAGGGTCTTTGGTCTCGGGAAGAATCTCTTCTACCGATAAATATTCTGGAACTGAGAGCGATATTCAATGCTCTCAAGGCTTGGCCTCAGCTAGCGAGGGCCAAGTTCATACGGTTTCAATCAGACAACATGACAACTGTTGCGTACATCAACCATCAGGGGGGAACAAGGAGTTCCCTGGCGATGGAAGAAGTGACCAAAATCATTCTATGGGCGGAGTCTCACTCCTGCCACCTGTCTGCTATCCACATCCCAGGAGTGGAAAATTGGGAAGCGGATTTTCTGAGTCGTCAGACATTGCATCCGGGGGAGTGGGAACTCCATCCGGAAATCTTTGCCCAAGTCACTCAACTGTGGGGCATTCCAGACATGGATCTGATGGCCTCTCGTCAGAACTTCAAAGTTCCTTGCTACGGGTCCAGATCCAGGGATCCCAAGGCGGCTCTAGTGGATGCACTAGTAGCACCTTGGACCTTCAAACTAGCTTATGTATTCCCGCCGTTTCCTCTCATCCCCAGGCTGGTAGCCAGGATCAATCAGGAAAGGGCGTCGGTGATCTTGATAGCTCCTGCGTGGCCACGCAGGACTTGGTATGCAGATCTGGTGAATATGTCATCGGCTCCACCATGGAAGCTACCTTTGAGACGAGACCTTCTTGTTCAAGGTCCGTTCGAACATCCGAATCTGGTCTCACTCCAGCTGACTGCTTGGAGATTGAACGCTTGATCTTATCGAAGCGAGGGTTCTCAGATTCTGTTATCGATACTCTTGTTCAGGCCAGAAAGCCTGTAACTAGAAAGATTTACCACAAAATTTGGAAAAAATATATCTGTTGGTGTGAATCTAAAGGATTCCCTTGGGACAAGGTTAAGATTCCTAAGATTCTATCCTTCCTTCAAGAAGGATTGGAAAAAGGATTATCTGCAAGTTCCCTGAAGGGACAGATTTCTGCCTTGTCTGTGTTACTTCACAAAAAGCTGGCAGCTGTGCCAGATGTTCAAGCCTTTGTTCAGGCTCTGGTTAGAATCAAGCCTGTTTACAAACCTTTGACTCCTCCTTGGAGTCTCAACTTAGTTCTTTCAGTTCTTCAGGGGGTTCCGTTTGAACCCTTACATTCAGTTGATATTAAGTTATTATCTTGGAAAGTTTTGTTTTTGGTTGCAATTTCTTCTGCTAGAAGAGTTTCAGAATTATCTGCTCTGCAGTGTTCTCCTCCTTATCTGGTGTTCCATGCAGATAAGGTGGTTTTACGTACTAAACCTGGTTTTCTTCCAAAAGTTGTTTCTAACAAAAACATTAACCAGGAGATTATCGTACCTTCTCTGTGTCCGAAACCAGTTTCGAAGAAGGAACGTTTGTTGCACAATTTGGATGTTGTTCGCGCTCTAAAATTCTATTTAGATGCTACAAAGGATTTTAGACAAACATCTTCCTTGTTTGTTGTTTATTCCGGTAAAAGGAGAGGTCATAAAGCAACTTCTACCTCTCTCTCTTTTTGGATTAAAAGCATCATCAGATTGGCTTACGAGACTGCCGGAAGGCAGCCTCCCGAAAGAATCACAGCTCATTCCACTAGGGCTGTGGCTTCCACATGGGCCTTCAAGAACGAGGCTTCTGTTGATCAGATATGTAGGGCAGCGACTTGGTCTTCACTGCACACTTTTACCAAATTTTACAAGTTTGATACTTTTGCTTCTTCTGAGGCTATTTTTGGGAGAAAGGTTTTGCAAGCCGTGGTGCCTTCCATCTAGGTGACCTGATTTGCTCCCTCCCATCATCCGTGTCCTAAAGCTTTGGTATTGGTTCCCACAAGTAAGGATGACGCCGTGGACCGGACACACCTATGTTGGAGAAAACAGAATTTATGTTTACCTGATAAATTACTTTCTCCAACGGTGTGTCCGGTCCACGGCCCGCCCTGGTTTTTTAATCAGGTCTGATAATTTATTTTCTTTAACTACAGTCACCACGGTATCATATGGTTTCTCCTATGCAAATATTCCTCCTTAACGTCGGTCGAATGACTGGGGTAGGCGGAGCCTAGGAGGGATCATGTGACCAGCTTTGCTGGGCTCTTTGCCATTTCCTGTTGGGGAAGAGAATATCCCACAAGTAAGGATGACGCCGTGGACCGGACACACCGTTGGAGAAAGTAATTTATCAGGTAAACATAAATTCTGTTTTCTTCGGCTCGGAGAGTCTCTGAGTTATCAGCTCTACATTGTGATTCTCCTTATTTGATTTTTCATTCGGATAAGGTAGTTCTGCGTACAAAACCTGGGTTCTTACCTAAGGTAGTCACTAACAGGAATATCAATCAAGAGATCGTTGTTCCTTCCTTGTGTCCGAATCCTTCTTCAAAGAAGGAACGTCTTCTGCACAATCTGGATGTAGTTTGTGCCCTCAAGTTCTATTTGCAGGCAACTAAGGAATTGCGACAAACGTCTTCCCTGTTTGTCGTGTACTCTGGTCAGAGGAGAGGTCAAAAGGCTTCGGCTACTTCTCTCTCCTTCTGGCTTCGTAGCATAATTCGTTTAGCCTATGAGACTGCTGGACAGCAGCCTCCTGAAAGAATTACAGCTCATTCTACTAGAGCTGTGGCTTCCACTTGGGCCTTTAAGAATGAGGCCTCTGTTGAACAGATTTGCAAGGCTGCAACTTGGTCTTCGCTCCATACTTTTTCCAAATTTTACAAATTTGACACTTTTGCTTCTTCGGAGGCTATTTTTGGGAGAAAGGTTCTTCAGGCAGTGGTTCCTTCTGTATAATGAGCCTGCCTAGCCCTCCCGTCATCCGTGTACTTTTGCTTTGGTATTGGTATCCCAGAAGTAATGATGACCCGTGGACTGATCACACATAACAGAAGAAAACATAATTTATGCTTACCTGATAAATTCCTTTCTTCTGTTGTGTGATCAGTCCACGGCCCGCCCTGTTTTTTAAAGGCAGGCAAATATTTTCTAAATTATACTACAGTCACCTCTTCACCCTTGGTTTCTCCTTTCTCGTTGGTCCTTGGTCGAATGACTGGGAGTGACGTAGAGGGGAGGAGCTATATGCAGCTCTGCTGGGTGAATCCTCTTGCATTTCCTGTTGGGGAGGAGTTATATCCCAGAAGTAATGATGACCCGTGGACTGATCACACAACAGAAGAAAGGAATTTATCAGGTAAGCATAAATTATGTTTTATATTCTGGTCAGCTGCATCAACTTTTTGGTTGGAAAGTTTAGCGCAACAGGAAACAGATCCTAATCCTTCCCCCAAAGAATCTGGTTCCAATTGGAAACCTTCAAGTTGGAAAAAATCAAAACCATTTAAGAAATCAAAGCCAGTCCCCAAGTCTGCATGATGGTGCGGCCCTCATTCCAGCTCAGCTGGTAGGGGGCAGATTAAGATTCTTCCAAGGAATTTAGGCAGATTCTGTCCAAAATCAATGGATTCAGAGTATTGTCTCTCAAGGGTACTGAATAGGATTCAGAGTTAGACCTCCTGTGAGAAGATTTTTTTTCTCTCACGCATCTCAGCAAATCCAGTAAACGCTCAGGCTTTCCTGAAGTGTGTTTCAGACCTGGATCTTTCAGGGGTAATCATACCAGTTACGTTTCAGGAACAGGGTCTGGGTTTTATTCAAATCTATCCTTTGTCCCAAAGAAAGAAAATTCATTCAGGACAGTTCTGGATCTGAAAATTTTGAATTGTTATGTAAGAGTGCCAACTTTCAAAATGGTGACTGTAAGGACTATTCTGCCTTTTGTTCAGCAAGGGCATTATATGTCCACAATAGACTTACAGGATGCATATCTTCATATTCCAAATAATCCAGATTATTATCAGTTTCTGAGATTCTCTTTTCTAGACAAGCATTACCAATTTGTCGCTCTTAGCTCCAAGAATCTTTTCAAAAGTTCTCAGTGCCCTACTCTCTGCAATCAGAGAACGGGGTATTGCAGTGTTTCCTTATTTGGACGATATCTTGGTACTAGCTCAGTCTTTATATTCTGCAGAATCTCACACGAATCAACTAGTGTTGTTTCTTCAAAGACATGGTTGGAGGATCAATTTACCAAAAAGTTCTTTGATTCCTCAGACAAGGGTCTCCTTTTTAGGTTTCCAGATAGATTCAGTGTCCAGACATGTCTCTAACAGCCAAGAGAAGATTAAAATTGGTTTCAGCTTGTCGGAACCTTCAGTCTCAATCATTCCCTTAAGTAGCTATGTGCATGGAAGTTTTAGGTCTCTCCAGCTTTGTATGCTGAACCAGTGGTGCAGGGATTATACAAAGATATCACAATTAATATCCTTAAATCCCAGTGTTCGACTATCTCTGACTTGGTGGTTAGATCACCATCGTATAATTTTAGGGGCCTCTTTCTCTTGTTAAGTGTATCCAGTCCACGGATCATCCATTACTTGTGGGATATTCTCCTTCCCAACAGGAAGTTGCAAGAGGATCACCCACAGCAGAGCTGCTATATAGCTCCTCCCCTCACTGCCATACCCAGTCATTCTCTTGCAACTCTCAACTAAGATGGAGGTCGTAAGAGGACTGTGGTGTTTTATACTTAGTTTATTTCTTCAATCAAAAGTTTGTTATTTTTAAATGGTACCGGAGTGTACTGTTTATCTCAGGCTGTATTTAGAAGAAGAATCTGCCTGCGTTTTCTATGATCTTAGCAGAAGTAACTAAGATCCTTTGCTGTTCTCACATATTCTGAGGAGTGAGGTAACTTCAGAGGGGGAATAGCGTGCAGGTTTTCCTGTAATAAGGTATGTGCAGTTAAAATATTTTTCTAGGGATGGAATTTGCTAGAAAATGCTGCTGATACCGAAGTAATGTAAGTAAAGCCTTAAATGCAGTGATAGCGACTGGTATCAGGCTTATTAATAGAGATACATACTCTTATAAAAGTGTATTTTAAAACGTTTGCTGGCATGTTTAATCGTTTTTTACATATGTTTGGTGATAAAACTTATTGGGGCCTAGTTTTTTCCACATGGCTGGCTTGAATTTTGCCTAGAAACAGTTCCCTGAGGCTTCCCACTGTTGTAATATGAGTGGGAGGGGCCTATTTTAGGGGTTTTTTTGCACAGCAAAAATTAGACACAGACATCCAGCTTCTTCCTGCATGATCCAGGACTTCTCTGAAGGGCTCAAAAGGCTTCAAAAGTCGTATTGAGGAAGGTAAAAAGCCACAGTAGAGCTGTGGCAGTTGTTGTGACTGTTTAAAAAACGTTTTTGTCATTTGTTATTCCGTTTTTGGTATTAAGGGGTTAATCATCCATTTGCAAGTGGGTGCAATGCTCTGCTGACTTATTACATACACTGTAAAAATTTCGTTAGTGTAACTGCATTTTTTCACTGTTATTTCAAAATTTGGGAAAATATGTGTTTCTTAAAGGCGCAGTAACGTTTTTTATATTGCTTGTAAACTTGTTTTAAAGTGTTTTCCAAGCTTGCTAGTCTGTTTAAACATGTCTGACACAGAGAAACCTACTTGTTCATTATGTTTGAAAGCCATGGTGGAGCCCCATAGGAGAATGTGTACTAAATGTATTGATTTCACCTTAAACAGTAAAGATCAGTCTTTATCTATAAAAGAATTATCACCAGAGGGTTCTGTTGAGGGGGAAGTTATGCTGACTAACTCTCCCCACGTGTCAGACCCTTCGCCCCCCGCTCAGGGGACGCACGCTAATATGGCGCCAATTACATCAGGGACGCCCATAGCGATTACCTTGCAGGACATGGCTGCAGTCATGAATAATACCCTGTCAGAGGTATTATCTAGATTGCCTGAATTAAGAGGCAAGCGCGATAGCTCTGGGGTTAGGAGAGATACAGAGCGCGCAAATGCTGTTAGAGCCATGTCTGATACTGCGTCACAATATGCAGAACATGAGGACGGAGAGCTTCAGTCTGTGGGTGACATCTCTGACTCTGGGAAACCTGATTCAGAGATTTCTAATTTTAAATTTAAGCTTGAGAACCTCCGTGTATTGCTTGGGGAGGTATTATCTGCTCTGAATGACTGTAACACAGTTGCAATTCCAGAGAAATTGTGTAAGCTGGATAGATACTATGCGGTTCCGGTGTGTACTGACGTTTTTCCTATACCTAAAAGGCTTACAGAAATTATTAGCAAGGAGTTGGATAGACCCGGTGTGCCCTTTTCCCCACCTCCTATATTTAGAAAAATGTTTCCAATAGACGCCACTACACGGGAATTATGGCAGACGGTCCCTAAGGTGGAGGGAGCAGTTTCTACTTTAGCAAAGCGTACCACTATCCCGGTTGAGGACAGTTGTGCTTTTTCAGATCCAATGGATAAAAAATTGGAGGGTTACCTTAAGAAAATGTTTATTCAACAAGGTTTTATTTAACAGCCCCTTGCATGCATTGCGCCTGTCACTGCTGCGGCGGCATTCTGGTTTGAGGCCCTGGAAGAGACCATCCAGACAGCTCAATTGAATGAAATTATTGACAAGCTTAGAACGCTTAAGCTAGCTAACTCATTTGTTTCTGATGCCATTGTTCATTTGACTAAACTAACGGCTAAGAATTCCGGATTCGCCATCCATGCGCGTAGGGCGCTATGGCTTAAATCCTGGTCAGCTGACGTGACTTCAAAGTCTAAATTACTCAACATTCTTTTCAAGGGGCAGACCTTATTCGGGCCTGGCTTGAAGGAAATTATTGCTGACATTACTGGAGGCAAGGGTCATACCCTTCCTCAGGACAGGGCCAAATCAATGGCCAAACAGTCTAATTTTCGTGCCTTTCGAAATTTCAAGGCAGGCGCAGCATCAACTTCCTCCGCTTCAAAACAAGAGGGAACTGTTGCTCATTCCAGACAGGCCTGGAAACCTAACCAGTCCTGGAACAAGGGCAAGCAGGCCAGAAAGCCTGCCTCTGCCCCCAAGACAGCATGAAGGAACGCCCCCCTATCCGGAAACGGATCTAGTGGTGGGCAGACTTTCTCTCTTCGCCCAGGCGTGGGCAAGAGATGTTCAGGATCCCTGGGCGTTGGAGATCATATCTCAGGGATATCTTCTGAACTTCAAAGCTTCTCCTCCACAAGGGAGATTTCATCTGTCAAGGTTATCATCAAACCAGATAAAGAAAGAGGCATTCCTAAGCTGTGTGCAAGACCTCCTAGTAATGGGAGCGATCCATCCAGTTCCGCGGACGGTACAGGGACAGGGATTTTATTCAAATCTGTTTGTGGTTCCCAAGAAAGAGGGAACCTTCAGACCAATCTTGGATCTAAAGATCTTAAACAAATTCCTCAGAGTTCCATCATTCAAAATGGAAACTATTCGGACCATCCTACCCATGATCCAAGAGGGTCAGTACATGACCACAGTGGACTTAAAGGATGCTTACCTTCACATACCGATTCACAAAGATCATCATCGGTTCATAAGGTTTGCCTTTCTAGACAGGCATTACCAATTTGTAGCTCTTCCCTTCGGGTTGGCCACTGCCCTGAGAATTTTTACAAAGGTTCTGGGCTCACTTCTGGCGGTTCTAAGACCGCGAGGCATAGCGGTGGCTCCGTATCTAGACGACATCCTGATACAGGCGTCAAGCTTTCAAATTGCCAAGTCTCATACAGAGATAGTTCTGGCATTTCTGAGGTCGCATGGGTGGAAAGTGAACGTGGAAAAGAGTTCTCTATCACCACTCACAAGAGTCTCCTTCCTAGGGACTCTTATAGATTCTGTAGAGATGAAAATTTACCTGACGGAATCCAGGTTATCAAAACTTCTAAATGCTTGCCGTGTCCTTCATTCCATTCCACGCCCGTCAGTGGCTCAGTGCATGGAAGTAATCGGCTTAATGGTAGCGGCAATGGACATAGTGCCATTTGCGCGCCTGCATCTCAGACCACTGCAATTATGCATGCTAAGTCAGTGGAATGGGGATTACTCAGATTTGTCCCCTCTACTAAATCTGGATCAAGAGACCAGAGATTCTCTTCTCTGGTGGCTTTCTCTGGTCCATCTGTCCAAGGGTATGACCTTTCGCAGGCCAGATTGGACGATTGTAACAACAGATGCCAGCCTTCTAGGTTGGGGCGCAGTCTGGAACTCCCTGAAGGCTCAGGGATCGTGGACTCAGGAGGAGAAACTCCTCCCAATAAATATTCTGGAGTTAAGAGCAATATTCAATGCTCTTCTAGCTTGGCCTCAGTTAGCAACACTGAGGTTCATCAGATTTCAGTCGGACAACATCACGACTGTGGCTTACATCAACCATCAAGGGGGAACCAGGAGTTCCCTAGCGATGTTAGAAGTCTCAAAGATAATTCGCTGGGCAGAGTCTCACTCTTGCCACCTGTCAGCGATCCACATCCCAGGCGTAGAGAACTGGGAGGCGGATTTTCTAAGTCGTCAGACTTTTCATCCGGGGGAGTGGGAACTCCATCCGGAGGTGTTTGCTCAACTGGTCCATCATTGGGGCAAACCAGAACTGGATGTCATGTCGTCTCGCCAGAACGCCAAGCTTCCTTGTTACGGATCCAGGTCCAGGGACCCGGGAGCAACGCTGATAGATGCTCTAGCAGCTCCTTGGTTCTTCAACCTGGCCTATGTGTTTCCACCGTTTCCTCTGCTCCCTCGACTGATTGCCAAAATCAAACAGGAGAGAGCATCGGTGATTCTGATAGCGCCTGCGTGGCCACGCAGGACCTGGTATGCAGACCTAGTGGACATGTCATCCCTTTCACCATGGACTCTGCCTCTGAGGCAGGACCTTCTAATACAAGGTCCTTTCAATCATCCAAATCTAATTTCTCTGAGACTGACTGCATGGAGATTGAACGCTTGATTCTATCAAGGCGTGGCTTCTCCGAGTCAGTCATTGATACCTTAATACAGGCTCGGAAGCCTGTCACCAGGAAAATCTACCATAAGATATGGCGTAAATATCTTTATTGGTGTGAATCCAAGAGTTACTCATGGAGTAAGGTTAGGATTCCTAGGATATTGTCCTTTCTCCAAGAGCGTTTGGACAAAGGCTTATCAGCTAGTTCTTTAAAAGGACAGATATCTGCTCTGTCTATTCTTTTGCACAAGTGTCTGGCAGAAGTTCCATACGTCCAGGCATTTTGTCAGGCTTTGGTTAGGATTAAGCCTGTGTTTAAAACTGTTGCTCCCCCGTGGAGCTTAAACTTGGTTCTTAAAGTTCTTCAGGGAGTTCCGTTTGAACCCCTTCATTCCATTGATATTAAACTTTTATTTTGGAAAGTTCTGTTTTTGATGGCTATTTCCTCGGCTCGAAGAGTCTCTGAGTTATCTGCCTTACATTGTGATTCTCCTTATCTGATTTTTCATTCAGACAAGGTAGTTCTGCGTACCAAACCTGGGTTTTTACCTAAGGTGGTTTCTAACAGGAATATCAATCAAGAGATTGTTGTTCCATCATTGTGTCCTAATCCTTCTTTAAAGAAGGAACGTCTTTTGCATAATCTGGACGTAGTCCGTGCCTTGAAGTTTTACTTACAGGCTGCTAAAGATTTTCGTCAAACATCTGCCCTGTTTGTCGTTTACTCTGGACAGAGGAGAGGTCAAAAAGCTTCGGCAACCTCTCTCTCCTTTTGGCTTCGGAGCATAATACGCTTAGCCTATGAGACTGCTGGACAGCAGCCCCCTGAAAGGATTACAGCTCATTCTACTAGAGCTGTGGCTTCCACCTGGGCCTTTAAAAATGAGGTCTCTGTTGAACAGATTTGCAAGGCTGCGACTTGGTCTTCGCTTCACACCTTTTCAAAATTTTACAAATTTGACACTTTTGCTTCTTTGGAGGCTGTTTTTGGGAGAAAGGTTCTACAGGCAGTGGTTCCTTCCGTTTAAGTTCCTGCCTTGTCCCACCCATCATCCGTGTACTTTAGCTTTGGTATTGGTATCCCACAAGTAATGGATGATCCGTGGACTGGATACACTTAACAAGAGAAAACATAATTTATGCTTACCTGATAAATTTATTTCTCTTGTAGTGTATCCAGTCCACGGCCCGCCCTGTCCTTTTAAGGCAGGTCTAAATTTTAATTAAACTACAGTCACCACTGCACCCTATGGTTTCTCCTTTCTCGTCTTGTTTCGGTCGAATGACTGGATATGGCAGTGAGGGGAGGAGCTATATAGCAGCTCTGCTGTGGGTGATCCTCTTGCAACTTCCTGTTGGGAAGGAGAATATCCCACAAGTAATGGATGATCCGTGGACTGGATACACTACAAGAGAAATACATTTATCAGGTAAGCATAAATTATGTTTTTGTTTGTCCAACCTGGACTGTAATCACAACAGATGCAAGTCTTTCAGGTTGGGGAGCTGTCTGGGGATCTCTGACAGCACAAGGGGTTTGGAAATCTCAAGAGGCGAGATTACCAATCAATATTTTGGAACTCTGTGCGATTTCTTCTACAAGATACGACGAGTCCACGGATTTCATCCTTACTTGTGGGATATTATCCTCCTGCTAACAGGAAGTGGCAAAGAGCACCACAGCAGAGCTGTATATATAGCTCCTCCCTTACCCTCCACCACCAGTCATTCTGTTTGCCTGTGTTATACTAGGAAGACATGGTAAAGTGAGGTGTTAGTTTTAGTATATTCAATCAAGATATTTTTTATTTTAAATGGTACCGGTGAGTACTATTTTCCTCAGGGGGATATGAAAGAAGATTTCTGCCCTGAGGTTGATTATCTTAGCAGTTGTAACTAAGATCCATGTTGGTTCCCACAAGACTTCTGAAGGTAACCATGAGACCGATTTCATGCTTCAAGCAGCATTAAGGTATGTGCAGCCTTTTAGTTTCTGAGGAGACTTGGTATATCGGATTTGGCTGACATTTATTTCCCTGTATGGGAATGGGTTAAGCAGTAATCTTATTATTCAGAAAGTGGTTACTGGAGTCCCTGGAGTTTTATTACAGATAGTTGACATTTTATGGGCTTTCATGACACTATGGGAGAGGCAATATAAAACGATTCCTAAAGTTTTATTTTTTGACACTAAACTGGCTGTTTACGGATGTGTTGAGGGGGCACATTGATTTTGTTGCATTGTGTGTCTCAGGGGTCTTGTTTCCGCAGACCCTCGTGGGTGATAGTGACAACAGACGCCAGCCTTCTGGGCTGGGGCGCAGTGTGGAATTCCCTGAAGGCTCAGGGTGTTTGGACTCAGGCGGAGTCTCTACTTCCAATCAATATTCTGGTACTAAGAGCAATATTCAATGCGCTTCAGGCGTGGCCTCAGTTGGCTTTGGCCAAATTCATCAGATTCCAGTCGGAAAACATCACGACTGTGGCCTATATCAATCATCAGGGGGGAACAAGGAGTTCCTTGGCGATGAGAGAAGTGTCCAAAATAATCAGTTGGGCGGAGGCCCACTTTTGTCATCTGTCAGCAATCCATATCCCGGGAGTAGAGAGCTGGGAAGCGGATTTTCTAAGCAGACAGACCTTTCATCCGTGGGAGTGGGAACTCCACCCGGAGGTATTTGCCTCATTGATTCTCCGATGGGGAAAACCGGAATTGGATCTGATGGCATCTCGACAGAATGCCAAGCTTCCAAGATACGGATCCAGGTCAAGGGATCCTTAGGCCGAACTGATAGATGCCTTGGCAGTGCCTTGGTTGTTCAGCCTAGCTTATGTGTTTCCACCGTTTCCTCTCCTTCCACGCGTGATTGCTCGAATCAAACAGGAGAGAGCTTAGTTGATTCTGATAGCGCCTGCGTGGCCACACAGGACTTGGTATGCAGATCTAGTGGACATGTCTTCACTACCACCGTGGAAACTTCCTTTGAGACAGGACCTTCTCATTCAAGGTCCTTTCCAACATCCAAATCTAACTTCTCTGCAGCTGACTGCGTGGAGATTGAACGCTTGATTTTATTGAAGCGAGTATTCTCTGATTCTGTTGTCAGTACCTTGATACAGGCTAGAAAGCCTGTCACTAGAAAAATATATCATAAGATATGGCGTAAATATCTTTATTGGTGTGAATCCAAGGGCTTCTCATGGAGTAAGGTTAGGATTCCTAGGATTTTGTCTTTTCTCCAAGAAGGATTGGAGAAAGGCTTATCGGCTAGTTCCTTAAAGGGACAGATTTCAGCGTTGTCAATTTTGTTTCACAAGCGTTTGGCAGATGTGCCAGATGTTCAGTCTTTTTGTCAGGCTCTAACCAGAATTAAGCCTGTATTTAGACCAATTACTCCTCCCTGGAGTTTAAATTTAGTTCTTCAAGGGGTTCCGTTTGAACCTTTACATTCCATAGATATAAAAATATTATCTTGGAAAGTTCTGTTTTTGGTTGCTATTTCTTCTGCTCGACGAGTTTCTGAGCTTTCAGCATTACAGTGTGATGCGCCTTATCTCAATTTTCATTCTGATAACGTGGTTTTTACGTACCAAACCTGGATTTCTTCCTAAGGTTGTTTCAAATAAGAATATTAATCAGGAAATTATTGTTCCTTCATTGTGTCCTAATCCTTCTTCCAAGAAGGAGCGTCTGTTACATAACTTGGACGTGGTCCGTGCCTTAAAGTTTTACTTACAGGCAACTAAGGATTTCCGTCAATCATCTTCATTGTTAATTGTTTATTCTGGAAAGCGTAGGGGTCAGAAAGCTACGGCTACCTCTCTTTCTTTCTGGCTGAGAAGTATCATCCGCCTGGCATATGAAACTGCTGGCCAGTAGCCTCCTGAAAGAATTACGGCTCATTCTACTAGGGCTGTGGCTTCCACGTTTAAAAATGATGCATCTGTTGACCAGATTTGTAAGGCTGCGACTTGGTCGTCCCTTCATACTTTTTCCAAATTTTCCAAATTTGATACTTTTGCTTCTTCTGGGGCTGTTTTCGGGAGGAAAGTTCTTCAAGCTGTGGTGCCTTCCGTTTAGGTCTCTGTCTTGTCCCTCCCTTTTATCCGTGTCCTGTTGCTTTGGTATTGTATCCCACAAGTAAGGATGAAATCCGTGGACTCGTCGTATCTTGTAGAAGAAAAGGAAATTTATGCTTACTTGATAAATTGATTTCTTCTACGATTCGACAAGTCCACGGCCCTCCCTGTCAATTTTAAGACAGATAATGTTTTTATTATTTATAACTTCAGTCACCTCTGCACCTTTTAGCTTTTCCTTTCTCTTCCTATAACCTTCGGTCGAATGACTGGTGGTGGAGGGGAAGGAGGGGCTATATATACAGCTCTGCTGTGGTGCTCTTTGCCACTTCCTGTTAGCAGGAGGATAATATCCCACAAGTAAGGATGAAATCCGTGGACACGTCGTATCGTAGAAGAAATCAATTTATCAGGTAAGAATAAATTTCCTTTTTCAGGGCTCTTTAGGTTTGGCCTCTGTTGAAGAGAGAACCGTTAATTTGTTTTCAGACAGACAATATCACAACTGTGGCATATGTCAATCATCATAGTGGGACTCACAGTCCCCAAGTTATGAAAGAAGTATCTCGGATACTTGCTTGGGCGGAATCCAGTTCCTGTCTAATTTCTGTGGTTCATATCCCAGGTATAGACAATTGGGAAGTGGATTATCTCAGTCGTCAGACTTTACATCCGGGGGAGTGGTCCCTCCATCCGGATGTGTTTTCTCAGATTGTTCGAATGTGGGGTCTTCCAGAAATAGATCTGATGGCTTCTCATCTAAACAAGAAACTTCCCAGATACCTCTCCAGGTCCATGGATCCTCAGGCGGATGCAGTGGATGCGTTGACACTTCCTTGGTGTTACCAACCTGCTTATATTTTCCCGCCTCTATTTCTTCCAAGAGTGATCTGCAAAATCATCATGGAGGGGGGGTGGAGCCAGCAGCAAGCGCAGCAAGACGCATATCAAGGAGGCTCCTGACTTTACTTTATATTATACTAAAGTTTTCAGATTTTTCCCCTAAAATATTACCAGCTGGCCATCAAACTACTATTGTGAATAGTAGGGGCTCATGTAATTTGCCTGACTGTAACAAAGAAGGTGGTTATCTCTGACTATTACGACTGGGGAAGCAGCAGACCGCCATTTCTTTTTACTATGGAGGAAGATGTCTGCGCCGCAGTGTGGTCTCTATTTGCTGAGTATGAGCAGCAGATCCTTGAGAGGTTCGATGGTCTGCTGGCCAGGATTGATGCCGGATTCACAGAGGAGCGGCTTGCGCTGGTCGAGGGGGAGACTGAGATTGCCGTTAGCGTGACACCCGGAGTAGTACAACTACATGCAGGAGACTTACACGCCGCACCCGGTCCCCCTGAGAAGCATCAATTACGGAACAGTGATATGGGAGGTTCCGGTACAACTTGTAGCTCACGGGCCTGCCTGGTCAGCGGGGTATTGACCCCTGTTAACAGCACCGGTATGTTTAACCTAATCATGGTCGCTACCTTCTACCAGATGACCCTGCAATTTGCTGGCACTCGGCTCTTTGCCGCCAGTACAAAAACCGGAGTTGGGTGATGACTCTACTGCAGTAACGGTTTCGGATACTCCGGTTTACAAACCCATTTTGCCTACCACAATGCCCCTACTAACTAACTTTATTGCAGTTGATACGGAAGAATCTACATCCATGTAGATTAAACTATGATAATATGTGATTTTTGGATCCGAAGCTTCTCTGTTTCTATAGAGTGCAGAACTAACAGGAAACTTCTACGTGTTCAGCCGCTTAAACATGTTTGCTAATCTTATTATTTATCCTCATGGTTTATAGTTCCTTGTTATTTGTCTTCCCTCTTGTTAAGCCTTCTATGAGACCCAATCTATGATGGCAAGATGTTGATTAGCTCTGCAGCTACTTGTCTATGTTATAAATTTTACTTTTATTTTTTATTTCCTTTTAGGCTTCAGTCACTGGGAAAATATTTGTCCAGCAGTATAAAAAAACCTGATTCTTATTTATGTGCTGCTCTTACGTATATTTCCTGTAGTTTGAATGCAATTTAATTAGTTGGTATGTGCATAGATGTTGTGAAGTGATGTTTGAGTGCTTCATTCTTTTTCTTTTTTCCTTTTTTTTTAAGTTAGAACCTGGCATTGCACAAATACATAGCAGTGGGAGTTGCCTACAATGCTGCCTTGTTAACTCGAATCAGCCTCCACTACACAGTACTTTGAGTCTCACCGATCTATTATCTTCGTGTTTAGCTATAAATGGCGTTAAGTTGCTACACCACTATTTTATGTTTCTAGTGCAGTCAGAACATAATAGCTATGGCGTAACTCGCAAGTAGACCTGAAGCAACCACTTACATAGACACCAGTGTTTATATGGCTACTGGAATGTATTGTCTGTCAGAATCTGCCATGACGAGATTGCCTATATGCCTATAGTATAGATCAGTAGTATACTGTGTACAGCGTCATTTGTGGGCTGCTCCTCTATCACCTTGCTGAAATTTGTATGAATCTCTGAAATTTCAGAACCTAGCATTACACTAGTGTTGGGCAGGGGGAGATGTCTAGGATGACTCATTGTCATTCTGAGTTGGCCTCTGCTTCATATATCTGTGAGTCTAACCTAGCATCTACCTTCGAATATAGCCTTAGCCAGAGTCTAGCTGCTACACTGTTACTCTATTTTTACTAGTGCAGCCAGAATATAACAGTTATAGTATAAGCCTTTATATAGTTTTGCAGCAATCAATCAAATAAGCACTGTTGTTGTCATAGAATCCAGGGTGTATAGTTTATCTATGCTTATATGTTTATACTCCGCCATCTTTAAACTGGGTGGCTGTTTACTGTGCAGGTCAGAAGTTGAGAGGAAATATAGTACTAGTCTAATCTCCGCCCCCCCCCCCCTTTTTAATGCGGTAAAGGCCGAATAATCTCTCCTCCGCATTACTTTTTGGCAGAGTTTTTGTAGTCTTTGCCCAGCCTGGTGAGCCCCGGATTAAAGCTTTTTCTAGTATGTAACATGAAAGACTCCTCAGGCCCTAAATATAAAGAATTGTTATGGTGTGTTCTTATATATTGAAATGTAATCTTTATGTCTTACTCTCTTGTTATACAGCAATTGTTTTCCTATTTGTTTATTAGTGTGCATAAAGTGCCCTGTATCCTACCACACAGATCTTGGTCCCCTGGTTGGATCTGTAACATATTAAGGACACTGTGAAACTGTAAAAACAAAATGAGGTGCTTATGATTGTACATCCGTATCAGTCTGCTACGTAAAGATCTATAATCAGTCTCTCACTCCTTTGTTAGTCTGTTTTGAAGCTGTAACAGATTGTTGATTGTCTGATATGTATATTTTTGGAACTTGTTTATCACCTCAATAAAAAATATTAAAAAAAAAAAAAAAATCATCATGGAGCAATCGTTTGTGTTGCTGTTAGCTCTAGCATGTCCTCACAGGTTTTGGTATGCAGATCTTGTTCGAATGTCCAGTTGCCAACCTTGGCCACTTATAGGCATTTTGAGGTTTGGGAAACTTTGCCCCTCCTGGTAGAATTGTATATCCCATATGTCACTAGCTCATGGACTCTTGCCAATATGAAAGAAATTAATTTATCAGGTAAGTTCTTACATAAATTATGTTTTTTTTATTATAAATTGATTTTCCCACCCCTGCTGGTGGGGTGAACAGGGTTGCTCCATAGATGTAACTGAAATTTCTCTGAATATGCATATTCCCTAAACATTTTCACCTTTTAGATCTTGCTGTTTTTTTTGTTTTTTTTTAAAGCAAACTGAAAGTTAGAAAGATTGTGTTAAAATATCCAAAACAAGTATTATTCTCTTAGGAAAACACATGCATTTGAAAAGAGAGGCAATTGTTAACTACTATATGCTGAAAGCAGAGTAGCCTGATTTGTATTGGCTGCAGGATTTAAAGGGACATGGAACCCACAATGTTTCTTTCATGAGTCAGACAGAGCATACAATTTATTTTTTTTAATTTTTTTTATAATGTCGTCTTTTATTGGGTAGAAATGCTTAATACAACAATAAAAATGGGGGCTACATGCCCGGCAAGCATATTCAATACAGGTCACATTTCTCTGCATACACATAATATTTCAAGAGACGGCTATTATTAAACCTTAAGATAATCAAACATTTAGAACAACATAAATAACAATTCTGGTCAGTTGCTAAGTATAGATACTACTCTGTAATTAGCTGAATTATTAACTAAGATGGGTGGGCTGTAACCTTGAGGGATTCATCCCATAAAAATCTCATGTCATGGAAGAACTCTAGCTTATTTCTTTTCATAAAACCATATTCCTCCAGCACTAACATCTCCTCCACCTTTGTCAACCACATTTGTCCTGTCAATGATGTCGGCATTTTCCATTGTGCCGCTATTAGCGACTTTGCACTATTTATTCCTATTTGCAACAGCTGTCTCCGAAGTTTGCAAGGTATTTTTGGGTGTTGGTTGAATAATACTAAGTGGGGGGTAAGGTTGAAGTCTGGAATCAGTCCATTTCTGAAGTGGACTTCTATATAATTCCAAAGCTGGGTCAGAGAACTACATTCCCACCACATGTGTAGGTAACTACCTTTTAGTCTACAACCTCTCCAGCATCTGTCGGAGGAGGAAGGGTAAATTGAGTGTAGCCTTGCTGGGGTCAAGTACCATCTGGTCAGAACTTTAAAATTAAGTTCGAGTATTTTGGGTGCTGTTGAAGTTTTTTTTGTGTGCTGAAAAATCCTACCCCAAGATCTATCACTTAATGTCTCGTTCAGTTCTCTGTGCCATTTATCAGTGTATGTTGGGAGTTCAAATTCCATTTGAGATTGTAGTATTGAACGCATCTTAGAGAGAGAATGTGGTATTTGCGTGTTGGCATTGCAAATCTTTTCAAAGGGGGTCAGTTGTCTTAGATAGTCAGTTTTATGTGGGGACGTGTTGATAAAATGGTCGAGTTGCATGTATTTTAACCATGGGTAGTAAACACCATTAGCTACTTCTTTTATGGCCTCCCTATGTAGCAATATGCCCTCTCGTAGGAATTCCCAAAGGGGTGTTGTGTGTCCCCATTCCACTGCTCTTTGGTAATTTTTGTCTAGTCCTCCTGTAAGTTCTGCATTTAATGGGATCGGGAAGAGTGGGGATCTAGGACCCGAGATATAACTATTCTTCTGAACTAATAGGTCCCATTCTCTAAAGAAGTGGTAGTGTATAGGTAGTATTGAGCATTGTGGGGGTCTCAGCCACTTAGGAACCCAACAGAGGGCTCCCACCGACGGGACTTTCAATATATGGGAATCAATCGCAGTCCAGGCTTTTTGGCCTGACGGCGTATGCCAGTCTAGGACTCTTTGTAAAGTTATTGCGTCTATATAAATTTGTATCTCGGGTAGACCAAGTCCCCCTAGTGTCGTGGGTCTGTGCATAGTAGCTTTGTTTACTCGAGGTTTGCATTTGCCCCATATGAATTTATTGATATGTTTTTGCATCTGAGTGAGGAACCATTTCGGTATAGCTATTGGTAGGGCTTGGAGAACGTATAGTATTCTAGGCAGTGTTGTCATCTTAATACATTGCACTCTACCCCACCAAGATATGGGCTTCCCCGACCATCTATTCAAGTCTTTCTGTAAAGCTTGTTGTAAAGGTTCATAATTTTTTTTGAAAAGTATTCTCTGG
The DNA here is from genome assembly GCF_027579735.1 of Bombina bombina. Taxonomy (NCBI): domain Eukaryota; kingdom Metazoa; phylum Chordata; class Amphibia; order Anura; family Bombinatoridae; genus Bombina; species Bombina bombina. The sequence continues at coordinate 1,117,871,502 of NC_069504.1, forward strand.
GATGGGGAGAGGTATATACCTAAATATTTAAGAGCATCTGGTTGGAGCTTTAATGGACAAACTTCTGTTAATCTCATGAATATGTCTTGGCCAAGGGAGATGTTTAGTAGTTCTGATTTGGAGGTGTTAACCGCAAAATTGGAGTATTTACCATATTTGTCTAATTCTCTCATGATCTCTGCTATGGATTGAGACGGGTCAGTTATTGTGAAAAGAACATCATCGGCATATAGCGCTATTTTAAAGCTATGGGGGCCAATTTCTATACCTTTTATTAAGTGGTTTTTACGAACGTGCGATGCCAACACCTCCATTGTCAGTACAAATAGCAAGGGGGACAAAGGGCAGCCCTGCCTAGTTCCGTTTCCTATTGAAAATGAGTTAGATAGAGTTCCGTTAGCTTTAACCTTTGCTGTTGGATGTGCGTAAAGGCTAAAAATTCTATTGAGCATGTGGGGGCCTATTCCTATTTCTATTAGTGTTTCTCTGAGGAATTGCCAATCTAGCCTGTCGAAGGCCTTCTCGGCATCTGTTGCCATGAAGACCGTGGGGATTTTGTAGTGTTTTACATAAGATATAAGGGTCAGGGCTCTAATAGTGTTATCCCTTGCCTCTCTATGGGGGATGAAACCCACCTGGTCTGTATGAATAATGTCTATAAGTAATTTGTTTAGTCTTCTTGCTAAGATTTTTCCCAGAATTTTTAAATCTGCATTCAAGAGAGATATGGGTCTGAAATTTTTGGGGTCAGTGGGAACTTTATCCGGTTTCAAAATTACTGAGATATGTGCTTGTTGCATTGTGGCGGGTAAGGGAGTGCCTCTGTCTATGGTCTGGAATAAAGTAAGGAGGTGAGGGGCCAATGAAGACCTGAACATTTTATAATACATATTAGTGAACCCGTCTGGGCCTGGACTTTTCTCTGCTGGTAAGTCTTTTATAACGGAGAGAACCTCCGCTAATGTGATAGGTGTCTCAAATTCTTCTTTCAGAGGTGTTTGGATTTTAGGTAGATTTGCTTCTTTTATATAATTTTTAATATCATTTAACCTATTTGTGGATTGGCTAGTTCGGATATTATATAGGTCGTTGTAATATGTACTAAAATGGGCTGCAATTTCTTTGCTCTCTATTAGTGTATGACCCAATGGCGTTATCAATTTGTGGATATTGGATTGCATTTTCTGTTCGTTAAGTAGTCTGGCTAGTTTTGGTCCTGCTCTGTTACTTTCATAAAAGTAAATTTTTTTAATTGCTAGGGCTTTTCTTTGTGCTTCTTTAGTTAGTATTTTATTAATATCCTCTCTTAGTTTAGTTATCTGTGAGAGAAGAGATGTGTCATTAGGGGTATTTTTGTGTTTTAATTCCAATTCAGTCAGTTGGGTTGTTAATGTCTGTATAGAGGAGTTATACTGTTTTCTCATGATGGCCTTTTGTTTCAGGCATTCCCCTCTGATATATGCCTTATGTGCCTCCCAGATAAAACCTGGTTGAGTCTCATTATTATTATTAAATAGGAAATATTCTGAGATTGCCTTTTGTAACACAGTCTGTACCGGGGGATAATGGAGAAGTGAGTTGTCCATTCTCCATATGAAGGGATTTATAGGCGTTTCCGGCCACTCCAGGTCCATACCACTCCAGGTCAGACCACGCCGTAGTATTAATCTCTGTGTCTTTTAAAAGGGATAGGTGGTTCCTGTCTAGAAAAATGTAGTCGATGCGTGTGTACGTGGACCATGGGTGTGAATAAAAAGTAAAGTTCTTTTGCGTAGGATGTTGTATTCTCCACACATCAATCAATCCCAGAGAGTCTATCAGTGTATAAGCAGCGTTTGGGGCCCGAGATTTTGTCTGTGCGTGTTTCGAGGATGTGTCAAGCTTTGGGTCTAATGTGGTGTTGAAGTCCCCTCCCATAATCAGTAGGCCTTTTTTGTGTTCTAGGATAAGTGTGAGTAATGTATGGAAGAATTTTCGTCTGCAGCTCAATGGGGCGTATACATTGACCAATGTGACAGGTCTGTTAAACAAAAGTCCCACTAAGATTAGGATCCTGCCCTCTCCGTCTACTACCTTATTTTGTAATTGAAAGTGTAGATGTTTATGTATCAAGGTGCTAACCCCTTGCTTCTTAGTGTTATAAGCATTGTGGAAGCATGTTGGAAAGTCTTTTGATATGAGAGAAGGTTCCTCGCCAGCTACAAAGTGGGTCTCTTGGAGGAATACTATTGAATGAGAGAATTTCGACAGATGTTTGAGGGCTACTGAACGTTTAGTTGGGGAGTTAAGTCCCTTGGTGTTTTGGGTTAATATATGTACCTTAAGGGGTGACATGTGATCTTATCTTGGGAACTGTAAGCTTGTTTAAGGATTGGCTTACCTGTCGGAGACAGCTGTGCAAAGGTCTGAGGGTTCTTTCTTGAGACTGTCTGGAGGATGGAGCCTCTACTAAAGGAGCATGTTCTAAACGAGAGAAATAGATTGTTCTTCTATTTGTAGATCTAAAGGCAATAAATGTATTAGCAAAGTTGACCAGTTCAACACATACAAAACAACATAAACTCAGACATGACAAACAAAAACGAACATTACAAATACTCATTTGTGAGATTAACTAGTAATTTTTCAATTTTCAATACAGACTACTAATAGTCCACGAGTGGGTGGGGGTTTTAGACTGATGGATTTGTCTCTCCACTCTAAGATGAGGTAATAAAGGTTGCTATCATGTAAATTAAGCTATCTATCACATTCAACTGGGGTTGTGAATCTAGGAGCTAGCTATTTTCTGTAAATGGCCAAGTTTTCAAAGCTAGCTAAAAAGTTCTAGCGAATTTAGTAAGGAAAATTTCAAGTGTCCTCTGCAGGATGTAAAGTGGGAACAGGATCCTGTTTCTCAGTGTTCCTTCTTTTGTATGGCACTGTAGACCAGTTCCCTCTTTGAGATTTAGACGCTGGTTGGCCCCTTTGGGTCTCATCATTTCTCCAACATAGGTGTGTCCGGTCCACGGCGTCATCCTTACTTGTGGGATATTCTCTTCCCCAACAGGAAATGGCAAAGAGCCCAGCAAAGCTGGTCACATGATCCCTCCTAGGCTCCGCCTACCCCAGTCATTCTCTTTGCCGTTGTACAGGCAACATCTCCACGGAGATGGCTTAGAGTTTTTTAGTGTTTAACTGTAGTTTTTTATTATTCAATCAAGAGTTTGTTATTTTGAAATAGTGCTGGTATGTACTATTTACTCAGAAACAGAAAAGAGATGAAGATTTCTGTTTGTATGAGGAAAATGATTTTAGCAACCGTAACTAAAATCCATGGCTGTTCCACACAGGACTGTTGAGAGCAATTAACTTCAGTTGGGGGAACAGTGTGCAGCCTCTTGCTGCTTGAGGTATGACACATTCTAACAAGACGATGTAATGCTGGAAGCTGTCATTTTCCCTATGGGATCCGGTAAGCCATGTTTATTACGATTGTAAATAAGGGCTTCACATGGGCTTATTAAGACTGTAGACTTTTTCTGGGCTAAATCGATTCATTATTAACACATATTTAGCCTTGAGGAATCATTTTATTTGGGTTTTTTGATATAATAATATCGGCAGGCACTGTTTTAGACACCTTATTCTTTAGGGGCTTTCCCAAAGCATAGGCAGAGTCTCATTTTCGCGCCGGTGTTGCGCACTTGTTTTTGAGAGGCATGGCATGCAGTCGCATGTGAGAGGAGCTCTGATACTTAGAAAAGACTTCTGAAGGCGTCATTTGGTATCGTATTCCCCTTTGGGCTTGGTTGGGTCTCAGCAAAGCAGATACCAGGGACTGTAAAGGGGTTAAAGTTAAAAACGGCTCCGGTTCCGTTATTTTAAGGGTTAAAGCTTCCAAATTTGGTGTGCAATACTTTTAAGGCTTTAAGACACTGTGGTGAAAATTTGGTGAATTTTGAACAATTCCTTCATGTTTTTTCGCAATTGCAGTAATAAAGTGTGTTCAGTTTAAAATTTAAAGTGACAGTAACGGTTTTATTTTAAAAAGTTTTTTGTACTTTGTTATCAAGTTTATGCCTGTTTAACATGTCTGAACTACCAGATAGACTGTGTTCTGAATGTGGGGAAGCCAGAATTCCTATTCATTTAAATAAATGTGATTTATGTGACAATGACAATGATGCCCAAGATGATTCCTCAAGTGAGGGGAGTAAGCATGGTACTGCATCATTCCCTCCTTCGTCTACACGAGTCTTGCCCACTCAGGAGGCCCCTAGTACATCTAGCGCGCCAATACTCCTTACTATGCAACAATTAACGGCTGTAATGGATAATTCTGTCAAAAACATTTTAGCCAAAATGAACCCTTGTCAGCGTAAGCGTGGCTGCTCTGTTTTAGATACTGGAGAGCATGACGACGCTGATATTAATATCTCTGAAGGGCCCCGAACCCAATCTGAGGGGGCCAGGGAGGTTTTGTCTGAGGGAGAAATTACTGATTCAGGGAACATTTCTCATCAGGCTGAACCTGATGTGATTACATTTAAATTTAAGTTGGAACATCTCCGCATTTTGCTTAAGGAGGTATTATCCACTCTGGATGATTGTGAAAAGTTAGTCATCCCAGAGAAACTATGTAAAATGGACAAGTTCCTAGAGGTGCCGGGGCTCCCAGAAGCTTTTCCTATACCCAAGCGGGTGGCGGACATTGTTAATAAAGAATGGGAAAGGCCCGGTATTCCTTTCGTCCCTCCCCCCATATTTAAAAAATTGTTTCCTATGGTCGACCCCAGAAAGGACTTATGGCAGTCAGTCCCCAAGGTCGAGGGAGCGGTTTCTACTTTAAACAAACGCACCACTATACCCATAGAGGATAGTTGTGCTTTCAAAGATCCTATGGATAAAAAATTAGAAGGTTTGCTTAAAAAGATGTTTGTTCAGCAGGGTTACCTTCTACAACCCATTTCATGCATTGTCCCTGTCACTACAGCCGCATTTTTCTGGTTTGATGAACTGATAAAGGCGCTCGATAGTGATTCTCCTCCTTATGAGGAGATTATGGACAGAATCAATGCTCTCAAATTGGCTAATTCTTTCACTCTAGACGCCACTTTGCAATTGGCTAGGTTAGCGGCTAAGAATTCTGGGTTTGCTATTGTGGCGCGCAGAGCGCTTTGGTTGAAATCTTGGTCGGCTGATGCGTCTTCCAAGAACAAGCTACTAAACATTCCTTTCAAGGGGAAAACGCTGTTTGGCCCTGACTTGAAAGAGATTATCTCTGATATCACTGGGGGTAAGGGCCACGCCCTTCCTCAGGATCGGCCTTTCAAGGCAAAAAATAGACCTAATTTTCGTCCCTTTCGTAAAAACGGACCAGCCCAAAGTGCTACGTCCTCTAAGCAAGAGGGTAATACTTCTCAAGCCAAGCCAGCTTGGAGACCAATGCAAGGCTGGAACAAGGGAAAGCAGGCCAAGAAACCTGCCCCTGCTACCAAGACAGCATGAAATATTGGCCCCCGATCCGGGACCGGATCTGGTGGGGGGCAGACTCTCTCTCTTTGCTCAGGCTTGGGCAAGAGATGTTCTGGATCCTTGGGCGCTAGAAATAGTCTCCCAGGGTTATCTTCTGGACTTCAAGGGACTTCCCCCAAGGGGGAGGTTCCACAGGTCTCAGTTGTCTTCAGACCACATAAAAAGACAGGCGTTCTTACATTGTGTAGAAGACCTGTTAAAAATGGGAGTGATTCATCCTGTTCCATTAAGAGAACAAGGGATGGGGTTCTACTCCAATCTGTTCATAGTTCCCAAAAAAGAGGGAACGTTCAGACCAATCTTAGATCTCAAGATCTTAAACAAATTTCTCAAGGTTCCATCGTTCAAGATGGAAACCATTCGAACTATCCTTCCTTCCATCCAGGAAGGTCAATTCATGACCACGGTGGATTTAAAGGATGCGTATCTACATATTCCTATCCACAAGGAACATCATCGGTTCCTAAGGTTTGCATTCCTGGACAAACATTACCAGTTTGTGGCGCTTCCTTTCGGATTAGCCACTGCTCCAAGGATTTTCACAAAGGTACTAGGGTCCCTTCTAGCGGTGCTAAGACCAAGGGGCATTGCAGTAGTACCTTACCTGGACGACATTCTGATTCAAGCGTCGTCCCTCCCTCAAGCAAAGGCTCACACGGACATCGTCCTGGCCTTTCTCAGATCTCACGGCTGGAAAGTGAACGTGGAAAAGAGTTCTCTATCCCCGTCAACAAGGGTTCCCTTCTTGGGAACAATTATAGACTCCTCAGAAATGAGGATTTTTCTAACAGAGGCCAGAAAAACAAAACTTCTGGACTCTTGTCGGATACTCCATTCCGTTCCTCTTCCTTCCGTAGCTCAGTGCATGGAAGTGATCGGGTTGATGGTAGCGGCAATGGACATAGTTCCTTTTGCGCGCATTCATCTAAGACCATTACAACTGTGCATGCTCAGTCAGTGGAATGGGGACTATACAGACTTGTCTCCAAAGATACAAGTAAATCAGAGGACCAGAGACTCACTCCGTTGGTGGCTGTCCCTGGACAACCTGTCACAAGGGATGACATTCCGCAGACCAGAGTGGGTCATTGTCACGACCGACGCCAGTCTGATGGGCTGGGGCGCGGTCTGGGGATCCCTGAAAGCTCAGGGTCTTTGGTCTCGGGAAGAATCTCTTCTACCGATAAATATTCTGGAACTGAGAGCGATATTCAATGCTCTCAAGGCTTGGCCTCAGCTAGCGAGGACCAAGTTCATACGATTTCAATCAGACAACATGACGACTGTTGCGTACATCAACCATCAGGGGGGAACAAGGAGTTCCCTAGCGATGGAAGAAGTGACCAAGATTATTCTATGGGCGGAGTCTCACTCCTGCCACCTGTCTGCTATCCACATCCCAGGAGTGGAAAATTGGGAAGCGGATTTTCTGAGTCGTCAGACATTGCATCCGGGGGAGTGGGAACTCCATCCGGAAATCTTTGCCCAAGTCACTCAGCTGTGGGGCATTCCAGACATGGATCTAATGGCCTCTCGTCAGAACTTCAAAGTTCCCTGCTACGGGTCCAGATCCAGGGATCCCAAGGCGGCTCTAGTGGATGCACTAGTAGCACCTTGGACCTTCAGACTAGCTTATGTGTTCCCGCCGTTTCCTCTCATCCCCAGGCTGGTAGCCAGGATCAATCAGGAGAGGGCGTCGGTGATCTTGATAGCTCCTGCGTGGCCACGCAGGACTTGGTATGCAGATCTGGTGAATATGTCATCGGCTCCACCTTGGAAGCTACCTTTGAGACGAGACCTTCTTGTTCAGGGTCCGTTCGAACATCCGAATCTGGTTTCACTCCAGCTGACTGCTTGGAGATTGAACGCTTGATTTTATCGAAGCGAGGATTCTCAGATTCTGTTATCGATACTCTTGTTCAGGCCAGAAAGCCTGTAACTCGAAAGATTTACCACAAGATTTGGAAAAAATATATCTGTTGGTGTGAATCTAAGGGATTCCCTTGGGACAAGGTTAAGATTCCTAGGATTCTATCCTTCCTTCAAGAAGGATTGGAAAAAGGATTATCTGCAAGTTCCCTGAAGGGACAGATTTCCGCCTTGTCGGTGTTACTTCACAAAAAACTGGCAACTGTGCCAGATGTTCAAGCCTTTGTTCAGGCTCTGGTTAGAATCAAGCCTGTTTACAAACCTTTGACTCCTCCTTGGAGTCTCAATTTAGTTCTTTCAGTTCTTCAGGGGGTTCCGTTTGAACCCTTACATTCCGTTGATATTAAGTTATTATCTTGGAAAGTTTTGTTTTTAGTTGCAATTTCTTCTGCTAGAAGAGTTTCAGAATTATCTGCTCTGCAGTGTTCTTCTCCTTATCTGGTGTTCCATGCAGATAAGGTGGTTTTACGTACTAAACCTGTTTTTCTTCCAAAAGTTGTTTCTAACAAAAACATTAACCAGGAGATTATCGTACCTTCTCTGTGTCCGAAACCAGTTTCAAAGAAGGAACGTTTGTTGCACAATTTGGATGTTGTTCGCGCTCTAAAATTCTATTTAGATGCTACAAAGGATTTTAGACAAACATCTTCCTTGTTTGTTGTTTATTCAGGTAAAAGGAGAGGTCAAAAAGCAACTTCTACCTCTCTCTCTTTTTGGATTAAAAGCATCATCAGATTGGCTTACGAGACTGCCGGACGGCAGCCTCCCGAAAGAATCACAGCTCATTCCACTAGGGCTGTGGCTTCCACATGGGCCTTCAAGAACGAGGCTTCTGTTGATCAGATATGTAGGGCAGCGACTTGGTCTTCACTGCACACTTTTACCAAATTTTACAAGTTTGATACTTTTGCTTCTTCTGAGGCTATTTTTGGGAGAAAGGTTTTGCAAGCCGTGGTGCCTTCCATTTAGGTGACCTGATTTGCTCCCTCCCTTCATCCGTGTCCTAAAGCTTTGGTATTGGTTCCCACAAGTACGGATGACGCCGTGGACCGGACACACCTATGTTGGAGAAAACAGAATTTATGTTTACCTTATAATTTTCTTTCTCCAACGGTGTGTCCGGTCCACGGCCCGCCCTGGTTTTTTTAATCAGGTCTGATAATTTATTTTCTTTAACTACAGTCACCACGGTACCATATGGTTTCTCCTATGCAAATATTCCTCCTTAACGTCGGTCGAATGACTGGGGTAGGCGGAGCCTAGGAGGGATCATGTGACCAGCTTTGCTGGGCTCTTTGCCATTTCCTGTTGGGGAAGAGAATATCCCACAAGTAAGGATGACGCCGTGGACCGGACACACCGTTGGAGAAAGAAATTTATCAGGTAAACATAAATTCTGTTTTTTTTTGGTGTCTGAGAGTTTAGGCAAAGAAGGTTGTGCTATATTAAGTTGCTTGCAGAACTGTTCTATGTCCTCAGGTCCTCTGTAGGTATAGGTTTTATCCTCTTTCATGACCTTAATAGCAAAGGGAAATCCCCATCTATATGTTATTCCCAAATCTTGGAGGTGCAAGGTCAGGTATCTGGCCTCTTTGCGTTTGGCCAAGGTGATTGGACTGAGATCTGGAAAAACCTGTATGGTATCTTCTCCAAAGTGTAGAGGAGATTTTTTCCTGGCTGCCTGTAGTATCTTTTCTTTGTCTGTGTATTTGTGGCAGCACAGGATCACATCTCGAGGGGGCAGATGATCAGGGGGTTTCGGTCTTAAAGCCCTGTGGGCTCTGTCCAGAGTTATGGGGTCTTTTTCAGGATCTAGGAGATATTTGAATAGGTTTTGGAGGTAAGAGGAAAGTTGTTGCGGTAGTATTTTCTCCAACATAGGTGTGTCCGGTCCACGGCGTCATCCTTACTTGTGGGATATTCTCTTCCCCAACAGGAAATGGCAAAGAGCCCAGCAAAGCTGGTCACATGATCCCTCCTAGGCTCCGCCTACCCCAGTCATTCTCTTTGCCGTTGTACAGGCAACATCTCCACGGAGATGGCTTAGAGTTTTTTAGTGTTTAACTGTAGTTTTTATTATTCAATCAAGAGTTTGTTATTTTGAAATAGTGCTGGTATGTACTATTTACTCAGAAACAGAAAAGAGATGAAGATTTCTGTTTGTATGAGGAAAATGATTTTAGCAACCGTCACTAAAATCCATGGCTGTTCCACACAGGACTGTTGAGAGCAATTAACTTCAGTTGGGGGAACAGTGAGCAGTCTCTTGCTGCTTGAGGTATGACACATTCTAACAAGACGATGTAATGCTGGAAGCTGTCATTTTCCCTATGGGATCCGGTAAGCCATGTTTATTAAGATCGTAAATAAGGGCTTCACAAGGGCTTATTAAGACTGTAGACTTTTTCTGGGCTAAATCGATTCATTATTAACACATATTTAGCCTTGAGGAATCATTTATTCTGGGTATTTTGATATAATAATATCGGCAGGCACTGTTTTAGACACCTTATTCTTTAGGGGCTTTCCCAAATCATAGGCAGAGCCTCATTTTCGCGCCGGTGTGGCGCACTTGTTTTTGAGAGGCATGACATGCAGTCGCATGTGAGAGGAGCTCTGATACTTAGAAAAGACTTTCTGAAGGCGTCATTTGGTATCGTATTCCCCTTTGGGCTTGGTTGGGTCTCAGCAAAGCAGATACCAGGGACTGTAAAGGGGTTAAAGTTAAAAACGGCTCCGGTTCCGTTATTTTAAGGGTTAAAGCTTCCAAATTTGGTGTGCAATACTTTTAAGGCTTTAAGACACTGTGGTGAAAATTTGGTGAATTTGAACAATTCCTTCATGTTTTTTCGCAATTGCAGTAATAAAGTGTGTTCAGTTTAAAATTTAAAGTGACAGTAACGGTTTTATTTTAAAACGTTTTTTGTACTTTGTTATCAAGTTTATGCCTGTTTAACATGTCTGAACTACCAGATAGACTGTGTTCTGAATGTGGGGAAGCCAGAATTCCTATTCATTTAAATAAATGTGATTTATGTGACAATGACAATGATGCCCAAGATGATTCCTCAAGTGAGGGGAGTAAGCATGGTACTGCATCATTCCCTCCTTCGTCTACACGAGTCTTGCCCACTCAGGAGGCCCCTAGTACATCTAGCGCGCCAATACTCCTTACTATGCAACAATTAACGGCTGTAATGGATAATTCTGTCAAAAACATTTTAGCCAAAATGAACACTTATCAGCGTAAGCGCGACTGCTCTGTTTTAGATACTGAAGAGCATGACGACGCTGATAATAATGGTTCTGAAGGGCCCCTAACCCAGTCTGATGGGGCCAGGGAGGTTTTGTCTGAGGGAGAAATTACTGATTCAGGGAACATTTCTCAACAAGCTGAACCTGATGTGATTACGTTTAAATTTAAGTTGGAACATCTCCGCATTCTGCTTAAGGAGGTATTATCCACTCTGGATGATTGTGACAAGTTGGTCATCCCAGAGAAACTATGTAAAATGGACAAGTTCCTAGAGGTCCCGGGGCTCCCAGAAGCTTTTCCTATACCCAAGCGGGTGGCGGACATTGTTAATAAAGAATGGGAAAGGCCCGGTATTCCTTTCGTCCCTCCCCCCATATTTAAAAAATTGTTTCCTATGGTCGACCCCAGAAAGGACTTATGGCAGACAGTCCCCAAGGTCGAGGGAGCGGTTTCCACTTTAAACAAACGCACCACTATACCCATAGAGGATAGTTGTGCTTTCAAAGATCCTATGGATAAAAAATTAGAAGGTTTACTTAAAAAGATGTTTGTTCAGCAGGGTTACCTTCTACAACCAATTTCATGCATTGTCCCTGTAGCTACAGCCGCATGTTTCTGGTTCGATGAGCTGATAAAGGCGGTCGATAGTGATTCTCCTCCTTATGAGGAGATTATGGACAGAATCAATGCTCTCAAATTGGCTAATTCTTTCACCCTAGACGCCACTTTGCAATTGGCTAGGTTAGCGGCTAAGAATTCTGGGTTTGCTATTGTGGCGCGCAGAGCGCTTTGGTTGAAATCTTGGTCAGCTGATGCGTCTTCCAAGAACAAGCTACTTAACATTCCTTTCAAGGGGAAAACGCTGTTTGGCCCTGACTTGAAAGAGATTATCTCTGATATCACTGGGGGTAAGGGCCACGCCCTTCCTCAGGATCGGCCTTTCAAGGCAAAAAATAAACCTAATTTTCGTCCCTTTCGTAGAAATGGACCAGCCCAAAGTGCTACGTCCTCTAAGCAAGAGGGTAATACTTCTCAAGCCAAGCCAGCTTGGAGACCAATGCAAGGCTGGAACAAGGGAAAGCAGGCCAAGAAACCTGCCACTGCTACCAAGACAGCATGAAATGTTGGCCCCCGATCCGGGACCGGATCTGGTGGGGGGCAGACTCTCTCTCTTCGCTCAGGCTTGGGCAAGAGATGTTCTGGATCCTTGGGCGCTAGAAATAGTCTCCCAAGGTTATCTTCTGGAATTCAAGGGGCTTCCCCCAAGGGGGAGGTTCCACAGGTCTCAGTTGTCTTCAGACCACGTAAAAAGACAGGCATTCTTACATTGTGTAGAAGACCTGTTAAAAATGGGAGTGATTCATCCTGTTCCATTAAGAGAACAAGGGATGGGGTTCTACTCCAATCTGTTCATAGTTCCCAAAAAAGAGGGAACGTTCAGACCAATCTTAGATCTCAAGATCTTAAACAAGTTTCTCAAGGTTCCATCGTTCAAGATGGAAACCATTCGAACTATTCTTCCTTCCATCCAGGAAGGTCAATTCATGACCACAGTGGATTTAAAGGATGCGTATCTACATATTCCTATCCACAAGGAACATCATCGGTTCCTAAGGTTCGCATTCCTGGACAAGCATTACCAGTTCGTGGCGCTTCCTTTCGGATTAGCCACTGCTCCAAGGATTTTCACAAAGGTACTAGGGTCCCTTCTAGCTGTGCTAAGACCAAGGGGCATTGCTGTAGTACCTTACTTGGACGACATTCTGATTCAAGCGTCGTCCCTTCCTCAAGCAAAGGCTCACACGGACATTGTCCTGGCCTTTCTCAGATCTCACGGATGGAAAGTGAACGTGGAAAAGAGTTCTCTATCTCCGTCAACAAGGGTTCCCTTCTTGGGAACAATAATAGACTCCTTAGAAATGAGGATTTTTCTGACAGAGGCCAGAAAAACAAAACTTCTAGACTCTTGTCGGATACTTCATTCCGTTCCTCTTCCTTCCATAGCGCAGTGCATGGAAGTGATCGGTTTGATGGTAGCGGCAATGGACATAGTTCCTTTTGCGCGCATTCATCTAAGACCATTACAACTGTGCATGCTCAGTCAGTGGAATGGGGACTATACAGACTTGTCTCCGAAGATACAAGTAAATCAGAGGACCAGAGACTCACTCCGTTGGTGGCTGTCCCTGGACAACCTGTCACAAGGGATGACATTCCGCAGACCGGAGTGGGTCATCGTCACGACCGACGCCAGTCTGATGGGCTGGGGCGCGGTCTGGGGATCCCTGAAAGCTCAGGGTCTTTGGTCTCGGGAAGAATCTCTTCTACCGATAAATATTCTGGAACTGAGAGCGATATTCAATGCTCTCAAGGCTTGGCCTCAGCTAGCGAGGGCCAAGTTCATACGGTTTCAATCAGACAACATGACAACTGTTGCGTACATCAACCATCAGGGGGGAACAAGGAGTTCCCTAGCGATGGAAGAAGTGACCAAAATCATTCTATGGGCGGAGTCTCACTCCTGCCACCTGTCTGCTATCCACATCCCAGGAGTGGAAAATTGGGAAGCGGATTTTCTGAGTCGTCAGACATTGCATCCGGGGGAGTGGGAACTCCATCCGGAAATCTTTGCCCAAGTCACTCAGCTGTGGGGCATTCCAGACATGGATCTGATGGCCTCTCGTCAGAACTTCAAAGTTCCTTGCTACGGGTCCAGATCCAGGGATCCCAAGGCGGCTCTAGTGGATGCACTAGTAGCACCTTGGACCTTCAAACTAGCTTATGTGTTCCCGCCGTTTCCTCTCATCCCCAGGCTGGTAGCCAGGATCAATCAGGAGAGGGCGTCGGTGATCTTGATAGCTCCTGCGTGGCCACGCAGGACTTGGTATGCAGATCTGGTGAATATGTCATCGGCTCCACCTTGGAAGCTACCTTTGAGACGAGACCTTCTTGTTCAGGGTCCGTTCGAACATCCGAATCTGGTTTCACTCCAGCTGACTGCTTGGAGATTGAACGCTTGATCTTATCGAAGCGAGGGTTCTCAGATTCTGTTATCGATACTCTTGTTCAGGCCAGAAAGCCTGTAACTAGAAAGATTTACCACAAAATTTGGAAAAAATATATCTGTTGGTGTGAATCTAAAGGATTCCCTTGGGACAAGGTTAAGATTCCTAAGATTCTATCCTTCCTTCAAGAAGGATTGGAAAAAGGATTATCTGCTAGTTCCCTGAAGGGACAGATTTCTGCCTTGTCTGTGTTACTTCACAAAAAGCTGGCAGCTGTGCCAGATGTTCAAGCCTTTGTTCAGGCTCTGGTTAGAATTAAGACTGTTTACAAACCTTTGACTCCTCCTTGGAGTCTCAACTTAGTTCTTTCAGTTCTTCAGGGGGTTCCGTTTGAACCCTTACATTCCGTTGATATTAAGTTATTGTCTTGGAAAGTTTTGTTTTTAGTTGCAATTTCTTCTGCTAGAAGAGTTTCAGAATTATCTGCTCTGCAGTGTTCTCCTCCTTATCTGGTGTTCCATGCAGATAAGGTGGTTTTACGTACTAAACCTGGTTTTCTTCCAAAAGTTGTTTCTAACAAAAACATTAACCAGGAGATTATCGTACCTTCTCTGTGTCCGAAACCAGTTTCAAAGAAGGAACGTTTGTTGCACAATTTGGATGTTGTTCGCGCTCTAAAATTCTATTTAGATGCGACAAAGGATTTTAGACAAACATCTTCCTTGTTTGTTGTTTATTCCGGTAAAAGGAGAGGTCAAAAAGCAACTTCTACCTCTCTCTCTTTTTGGATTAAAAGCATCATCAGATTGGCTTACGAGACTGCCGGACGGCAGCCTCCCGAAAGAATCACGGCTCATTCCACTAGGGCTGTGGCTTCCACATGGGCCTTCAAGAACGAGGCTTCTGTTGATCAGATATGTAGGGCAGCGACTTGGTCTTCACTGCACACTTTTACCAAATTTTACAAGTTTGATACTTTTGCTTCTTCTGAGGCTATTTTTGGGAGAAAGGTTTTGCAAGCCGTGGTGCCTTCCATTTAGGTGACCTGATTTGCTCCCTCCCTTCATCCGTGTCCTAAAGCTTTGGTATTGGTTCCCACAAGTAAGGATGACGCCGTGGACCGGACACACCTATGTTGGAGAAAACAGAATTTATGTTTACCTGATAAATTACTTTCTCCAACGGTGTGTCCGGTCCACGGCCCGCCCTGGTTTTTTTTAATCAGGTCTGATGATTTATTTTCTTTAACTACAGTCACCACGGTACCATATGGTTTCTCCTATGCAAATATTCCTCCTTAACGTCGGTCGAATGACTGGGGTAGGCGGAGCCTAGGAGGGATCATGTGACCAGCTTTGCTGGGCTCTTTGCCATTTCCTGTTGGGGAAGAGAATATCCCACAAGTAAGGATGACGCCGTGGACCGGACACACCGTTGGAGAAAGTAATTTATCAGGTAAACATAAATTCTGTTTTTTCCGGAATGCCCCGGATTCGTAGATTCTGGCGGCGGCCTCTGTTATCTAAATCTTCCATTTGTATTTGAAGGTTTTCAATGGCCTCATGCTGGTACTGGAACGCTTGAGTGGTATTATCAGAAGATTTGTTAGTTTCTTCCCTTTGTTCTTCCAGTTCCAGAACTCTTTCTCCCAGTTCCCTAATGTCTCTTTTCACTTCCGCAAGTCCGTCTTTGATAGCTTTGCTGACCTGGTGCGTTATGGCGGCAAGGTCTGCCTTTGTAGATAAAGCTTGCAAGTCAGCCCGAGTTATAGGTGTTAAGTCCTCATGAACAGAGTTATTTGATTGCGAGGAGTTATCATGTAGGTCTGGGATGAGCAATGCAGGATCCCCCCTTGCATGAGAGTCCTGACTTTTGAAGTAAGAATTTAATTTGCCTCCCGACAAAGTCCCCCCCTTAGAGGATTTATCTGTTTTGTTTTTATTTTTAGAAGACATTCTTTTGAATTTGTAAAGGAGCCTGCAGAGTCGATAATGGCCCTGTATCATAAAAGGCCTCTTCAACTGATTGAGGTTAACTGATATTTGAGGGTTGATTCCCTGCAGTGCATTAAATGATCTTGTAATACTCCGTTTGTGTTAGTTTTGAGGATCCCTGCAATAAGCCAGTTGTTATGGAGTTCTTATAGAGTTACTCTGATTTAAATGATATTGGGTGACCTGAGGTTAGATGTTGTGGAGGATGTTAGTGTAGATATGTTTTTGAATGTTTCCTGTGGCCTACTGTCTCGTCGAAAACCACCTGTATTCTGATGCAGAATTGGTCCGGCGTGTCAATCTGTAGTCTGATCCTCCGTGAAGATATAGGTGGTATATCTAGGCTGTCAGGCACTAACCTCCGTTCCATAAGAGCAGTCCGTGTTTACCGATGGATCAGCGTACACTATGTAAGTGTTGATGTGTCACAGGCTGCTCCGTTTCCTTGGGATAGGCCTCAGGCTGCAGCGGCGATCGTGTGGGGGACAAACTTCCTTAAAAGTTTGACCTTCTTATGTAAAGGGCTTTAGTAGGGTCCTGTAATACGATTATGCCTAGCTGGTGATTAAATTAAGCGTTATAAGACCCTCATCCGAGTCGACAGCACCGGAGCTTTCTAACTATGCGACCATTAGTCTCGCTGGTCGGCTCCGCCCCCCCCCCAGAGCATACAATTTTAATCAACTTTCTAATTGAGTTCCATTATTTAATTTGCTTTGTTTTTTTGGTATCCTTTGATGAAGAAGCAGCACTATTGGGAGCTAGCTGAAAGCCAATGGCAAGATGCATATATGTGCAGCCACCAATCAGCATCTTCTGAGTCTTCCTATGTATACTTTTCAACAAGGGATACAAAAAGAACCAAACAGAGTAGATAATAGAAATAAATTAAAATTGCATCCTCCATCTGAATTATGAAAGAGAAAAATTGGGTTTAATTTGCCTTTAATTTATAAAGCCTCCCCTACTCCCTGTTAACTGCTCTCCCCCTGGTGAATTTTCCCTTTCCAGCAAACTCTATTACTTTTTAGGGGAGACATCTCAGAACTCATAGGGACGCCTACTTTTTAAAATGTTTAGAGAATTCCTTGAGGGCAGCTTGTGCGAGTGTCAGTGTGGTTTTTCACGCCCGAACTGGCGAATGCGAATTGGGACTGTAGGCAGTTATGCACCTGGATGCCACTTAAAGGGACAATCAGGTCAAAATTAAACTTTCATGATTCAGATTTTAAGCAACTTTCCAATTTACTTTTATCATCAAAATTGCTTTGCTCTCTTGGTATTCTTTGTTGAAAGTTAAACCTAGGTAGGCTCTGTCATGTATACTGGGCTGCAGGGGTTAAACCTCCACCCCCTAATACCTCACCCCCTCCTGTTTCTAAGCATATTTGGGCTTTTTGAGAGACACCGCAATCTCCCAGACCTTGGATTTTCTTTGTTTGTGGGCAATACATCATCAGGAAAGAGCTGGTCCCTGACCGTCTAGTCCCTTTTTGTCCGACCGGGTCCCTGGAACTGCCGGTCAGCCACATAGTCCCGCATCCCTAGTGTTCCTTACCCCAGGTCGCTCCAGCGGCCTCTTGTCCAAGATCTCCGCTCTCTTGGGGATTGTTACCCCTTGGGGAGGGCAAGAGGTAGGGTGATTGCCGGAGGGAAGCTCCCTTGGGAACCGGAGGCTCCGGACCCCTCTCTACAACCCCCACTCCCCAGTGGCCTTCCCGGTGTACGTTTAGTCACCCATAGCTCTGGCCCCCAGCCCTGGGTCATGTAGCTTTTTGGACTATAGCAGCTGGGGATCGAGGGTTTCCCAACAACACCCTGAAAGTGCCGCCGCTCCCCCGGGAACCACCATCCTTATACCGCTGGACACTATGGGACAATGGACTCTATGGATGGTGCCAGCCTGTCTGGAGGGGAGGGAATGGCGGGAGATTTAGGGGACTGATAACACTCTTATCTTGATGAGATTGTGTATATAAACTGTGTGTTTTCCCAATAAAAGTCAGTTCTTGTTTTCACCTGAATGCTAGTCTGTCTAGTTATTTGGGTGGGCTCCTGCTATAATCACTCTTCTCCGCTACATAGCGGCAGGTTCCAGGTGTTGGAAAGATCCTTTGGCGGAGCTACCCAGTCGGGGGAAGCTGGGTTCCGTCACATTGTTTGGAAGCGGTGGGATGCTTCCATCTACCTGGAACGTCCAAACCACCAACTGAAGACTTCTTCGGATGGAGCAGTATGCTGGACTCTGAAAGGAAACGTTGAAAGATCTGCTGGTAGCTCGGGGGAAAAGCCCATTGGGAGGGGCCCCCAGAAGAGGAATGACCCTCCATTGTGGAGTACGTCCTCCAACTCGGGGACCGACTGAAGGACCTCGCCTACACTCGCCTGTTAAAACAGACAAGCTACAGCCTTCCTGGCAGGGGCCCTACCGGGTGGTGGAGCAGTTGAATGACACCACCTACCTAGCAGCCAAATGTTCAGATGACCGAGTCCGCTGGATCTTTCATGTGAACATGATAAAGGCATACCTGGAAAGGACCCAGGATGTGGCCACCATCTGTGCTCCGGCTGTGGAGGACTCTGGGAGTCTAACCATGCCGGAGCTCCCCGGGCAAAATGAGACCCCCAAGGAGTAGCCGACATACCCCGGCGACTCCTCGAAGACAGATGAGATATGTTCTCCACTTTCCTTGGGTACACCACAGCGGCCTTACACTGAGTAGAGACCCCGGGACAGGCTCCCTACGCCAGGCAGCCTACAGGGTCCCAGAGGCAGTCAGGGACAGTATGCACCGCAAGCTCAGGGGAATATTAGACATAGGTGGTGTTGAACCCTCCAACAGTCCCTGGGCCTCCCCGGTGGTGCTGGTACCCAAGAAGGACGGGACTACCTGATTCTGCATTGACTACCGTAAGCTCAATAACAGAACCACAACAACGCCTATCCTATTCCCCCGAGTTGATGACCTATTAGACAGAATTGCCCGCGGCCACTTCCTGACCACCCTCGACCTCTGCAAGGGATACTGGCAGATCCCTTTAGACCTTGAGTCCGTCCCCAAGCCTGCCTTCATCACCCCTTCGGCCTCTGCCAGTTCAAGGTCATGCCGTTTGGGATGAAGAACGCTCCAGCTACCTTCCAAAGAATGGTGGATTGCCTTCTGGATGGCCTCCAGGACTATGCCTGCACATACCTGGATGACATCGCTATCTATAGTGATACCTGGGAGGACTATTTGGTCCAGCTAGGCGTCGTTTTAAATCGCATCAGGGCCGTCAGTCTTACCCTGAAGCTAGACAAATGTACCATAGGACGCTCAGAGGTCCAGTACCTGGGCCACCGAGTGGGCTGTGGAAAGCAGCGTCCGGAGCCAGACAAAATTGAGGCAGTGGCGAACTGGCCAACCTCCAAGACCAAAACACAAGTTCTAGCTTTTCTAGGAACAGACGAGTATTACCGTAAATTTGTCCCCAATTAAAGTGACCGACCTAGCACGCAAGCGACTTCCCCGACAGGTCCTGTGGTCCCCAGAATGTGAGACTGCCTTCCAGAGCCTCAAGTCTGCCTTGATCTCTGCCCCTGTCCTAGCCGCTCCTGACTCCATCAAACGTTTTTGTGTCCACACAGATGCTTCCATGTTCGCGTTGGGAGCAGTCCTAAGCCAGGTAGAGGAGGAGGGGCAGGACCACCCGTAGCTTACATCAGCCGGAAGCTATTGCCCAGGGAAGTAGGCTACGCCGCGGTGGAGGAGTTTATGAAAAAAGGGATTACCAATGGCACTACAGGTATAAATAGGACCTGTTTTATTTAAATGTCTGGCCAACTAGTGGGGCCTTTGTGTTATCAGCCAACTGAGTGGCTATATTTGGTGCTATGTGTATAATACTGATTTCTGGAGCAAGAAAGGAAAAGAATACACTTGGAAGCACTCACAGGTCACTTATTGAGTCATTTTAATATCGAGAGATCAAAAAATGAAATCCAAGAATGGAAGAGACATACTCTTGACTATAATTAAAATTTAACTTTTATTGGGGCTCGAAAATAAAATAGGAAAAAACTTTAAAAACACACTTATGTACCGATTGTAGTCTATTTGGCTTGTTGTGTCGCTGTACAGAATACTTAAATTACTTCTGCAAATACTCCTATATATAATATAATTTGGGTTGCAGTTAATTAACCTGCTTACTATTCGCTGTTGTCTGTGTATACTATACTTATGTATACCTTGAATTGAGTATAAGTGTTGCCGGCTAAGTTGGATATATTACCAGGTTTAACCATCTGCAGAGAAAGAGCAGTTTATAAATATAGTCTTTCTTCGCTCGATTATCTGAGAGGTTGATTGTATCTCTCTTTTCACATATGTATGTGTTTCAGTCTGAGTATTAAATAATGAAACAGTGTCTCAAATACCCCGTTGTATAATAATAATGCACAGGACTGTTTATGTATTAGTGTGTGCTGATGTCACACCCATAAGCATATCAAACATTAACTAAATATTTGTTCCCACGCGTATACCTGTTTCAGTCAAATTATTAAATATTGATGCAGTGTTTCAAATACACTGTTAAATATTAGTGGTTCGCAAGACTGTTTGTGTATTGGCGTGTACTGGTGTCACTCTTACATGCATATCACAATCCAAATATTTCTCATTTGCTCTGTTATATATTAATAATTCAGCAGAGTGTTTTTGCATTAGACTGTGCCTGTATTCGCTGCTTTTTGTGTGTAAAAAACTTGTGTATATCTCAATTTAAGCAATATAATTTGTCGTTAAATTAGGTATATTACCAGCTTCAACCCTCTATAAATTATACAAGGCAGTTTATCAGTGTACTGTGTTTATTCAGTTGTCTGAGAGGTTAACTGTGTCTCAGTTTTTACACTCTTATACAAATTTCGATCTAGAAAGTTTTAATAAAAATCACAGTAGCTTATGTCCTGTCATGTAATAGTGATTCACAGGACCTTATTTGCCTGCTCAGTTTTGTAAGAGGTTAGCTGTGTCTATCTTTTTACACACACTTGTGTCTAATAGTTTAAATCTTCAATAATGTTGCAACGACCTAACTGCACATTTGTGACTGTTTATGCATTAGTGTGTGCTGACATTTGCGGCTATTTTTTTAAAAAATTGATATGCTTATATAAATCACAGTTTTGTCCATACATGTAATCCGTGATATTAGGTATACTGACTAAATTTACAGCTGTAACCGTTAACTGCCTGGGAGAGTAATATGCTCTCCAGCGTTCTCGGGTGCTAGGTTAATTAATGCAACATGATTGTCAGTGACACTTGGCTAGCTGGATCAAATGTAAATATTAAACCATTCCTAGCTCTCTGTAGACTTAGAATAAATTGAGTGAAAAGACTACAGTAATTGAATCGGTAGCTTAAGGCTTGCTAAAAACACAGGAGCTCCTAGGACTCCTCACCATTGCCCTAACGTCCCTGACATGTTTCGCCACGTAACGTGGCTTTTTCAAAGGTGAACGCGCCGCACTGTGGTCGGCTATTTAAGGCTACTGATTGTCACGCCCCCAATGGGCGTATCATTGCCTACTGACCTATCGATGTAAAGTGTAACCATTCGTCATAGATGGGTGGATATTGGTGAGTTATCGTCACTCAAATTTAACTGTTTCTTAACCAACTAGAGGATTGGGCATGATTTTATGAATGAAACTTCCATTTTATTAGAGTTGGAAATGGAGAACCTGAATTAACTATTCTGCAATGTCTATTGAACTCAGTGTAGTAGAATACTTTTACATATGAAGTAAATTTACATGATTTGCTACCTAAGTTGGTTTTCATGATGCTACTTTGGTGGAATTGGGTACAATCTTATGATGTGTTTGTATCGATTCTTTTGTCTACGTACAATACCGGGGATTGTAAGTACATAACAGAATTTTTAGAATAAACTGAGTTGCTGCTGTCATACCAATATTGATAGATTGTATAGAGTTACAAGAATTAGTTGTTTTGATATAGATACAATAGAGTGACATTGCATCATGTGATTAGCTCATGTTATGTAACTACGACATGTCACCATTATCCTGTCTGCGACTGCTTTACTTTGGAACATTGTTGAAGTTACTTTTTTATTTTAGAATTATGAACTCCCTATCAGGTTTGGGATACAAAAGTGAGTGATACTTGATCATTTGGATTTAAATGTGAAGTGTTGTGTGACCTATCTTGGTTAAGTGTGTAACGATGTGATGCTAATCTTTCTGGGGTGATTAATAGTGCAAACATTAAATGTGTATATAAGAAATAAGAGTGTATGTTTACTATTAAGTATCTAAAACAGGATTTCTTAGTGTATAGGGTCAGCCCCATCTAGATTATTATGGGACATTAAAAATAACTAATTAAAGTGATACTTGATATTTTAGTGTGACATTTTAAATGAAGAAATGTCTGAAGCAATTCATTGAAAGCAATGCTGTGAAATTAGATTGGGAAGGTGAAACAAAACGTGGGTAAGTTTGTGAATATCGTTTGATTAATTGTGTTAAAAGGGAAAAAGAGGGGGGGGGGGTTTATTTTGAGCTTTATGATAATTAAATAGTTTACCCTTGATTATTAGAGGTGATCTTGAAAAAGCATATTATATCTGCATAATTTGGTAGTATTCAATTTGATAAAAGCATTTCCTTTACTATGACTAAGTCTTTACACATAGTTCTTATAGAAACGAGACAAAGTTGTTGAATTCATTTAGTCCGTAAGGTTGTACAGTATTCAATAGAAAAATCCATTTACTCTCTGCTTGGAGTAACATATTCTCCAAATTTCCGCCTCTTATGCCCAATTCTTTCTTTTCAATGCCAAAGCATTTGAGATCCGATTGTTTTGAATTGTGACGCTTGAGAAAATGGCGTGCTACAGAGGTCACATTTTTACCCTCCTGTGCATCTTTAGCAGCATTTTTGATATTCCTCAGATGTTCTTGAAGTCTTATTCTGATTTTCCTCGTTGTCATCCCAACATAGAACATATTACATGTACATTGCAGGGCATATATTACACCCTCTGTATGGCAATTGATGTAAGATTTAATCTTATGCCTTTTGTTGAATCGATCACAGAGTTCATCTTTTTTAATCATAAAACTGCATGTACTGCAGGTACCACATTTAAATGAGCCTTGTTTGAATGCTCCCTTGGTTTTCGGGCCTTGTAGATGACTGGGACTGATTAAGTCCTTAAGATTTCGGGTTCTTCTGTATCCCGTATGGACCCTCTCTCCCAGGATTCGTGATAAAATCGGGTCAGAGGTTAGTATGTGCCAGTTGTTCTGTAGGATATTTACAATTTGGGTGCTCCTTGGATTGTAAGTGGAGATAAATCTGATTTGGTCTTGCTGAGATTTCTTTTTCTTTTTTAGTAGGTCCCGTCTAGATGTATTTCTAGCTTTAGATTCTGCTTTTTTAATGGATCTGCGACTATAACCTCTGGATATGAGTCTTTCGGTAACCTCTTTAGCTCTCTGTTTGTAGTTGTCCTCAGTGGAACAGTTACGTCTCATTCGGAGAAATTCACCTCCTGGTAGAGCTTTAATTGTATTTGGAGCATGTGAGCTTGTACTATGAAGTAGGCTGTTGGTAGCTGTCCTTTTGCGGTGAACATCCATTGCTAATGTACCTGTTGCAGTTTTTATGATTTGGAGATCAAGAAAGTTGATTTTTGTCTGATCAGCTTCATATGTGAGTTTGATGTTAATATTATTAGAATTCAACCTTGCCATGAATGTGTCTAATTCGTTTTTGGTGCCTTCCCAAAAGAAGAGCACGTCATCAATGTAGCGAATCCATAATGGGATTTTGTTTAGGTTATCAGTGTTGTCATCTGAGAAAACATATTTGTGCTCCCACCAGCCTAGAAAGAGATTGGCATAGGTGGGAGCACAGGCAGTACCCATCGCGGTACCCCTAGTTTGGAGGTAAAAATTATTGTTGAATGTAAAGAAGTTATGAGTGAGAATGAACTTCAACAATTGCAAGATAAAGTCATCATGAGCAGGGTTTTCTTCTGAACCCATTGCTAAAAACCATTTGACAGCTTGGATTCCCAATTCGTGTTTGATGCATGTATATAGCGATTCTACATCAGCAGTAACTAGCCATGTTGTTGATGATAGATGTACATTGTCTAGTTGGATGAGGACATCCGTTGTGTCCTGTACGTAAGATGGTAGTTGGGGAAGAAAATTTCTTAATCTGAAATCAATATATCTGCTGGCTTTTTCAGTGAGGCTGTTGATACCTGAAACGATTGGACGGCCAGGCGGATGATTTTTATTTTTGTGGATTTTGGGAATCAAGTAAAATGTTGCCACTGTTGGATCATTCACTTTCAAGAATTGAAATTCTTTGCTTGTAATGATGTTGTCATATTTTGCCATATTTAGAATATTCATGTATTCTTGAAGGAATGTTTGGTTGGGATTAAATCCCAATTTCTTGTAGCAAGAGGTATCTTTAAGTTGTCTATCCGTCTCTTGTTTATACATGTTGATTGGCCATAGCACAATGTTGCCTCCCTTGTCAGAGTTGCGGATAATTACATCATCCCAGTTTTTAATCTCATGCAGTGCTTTCTGTTCCTCATATGACAGATTGTGTTGAGTTTGTGTATTTGATAATTTAGTTATTTGTTCACAAACCACATCTGTGAATGTCTGAAGTTGGGGGCATTGTTTAAGTTTAGGCATAAAAGTGGATTTGTTTGATATCTTGTCCCTCCATTTTATTTCTTTAGATGACTCTGATTCCAATTCTTCCTCTGGGTTATTTTCGGATAGTAAAGATTCCATCATTTCCAGGGTGGATGTTTCCTCATCAGACCACTGATGGATAGATGTTGTATCACTTAAATTTGATCTACCACTATAGAATCTTTTTAAAGCTATCTTGCGAACAAACAGCTGCACATCTTTGATGGTTTCAAATTTATCAAGATTCGAAGTGGGACAGAAAGACATTCCTTTAGATAATAGCGATCTATGTGAGTCTGACAGTAATTTTTGGGAGAGGTTTATTATTCTTAATGAGTCAGTCTCATTTGTGAGAAGGGGCTCGGAGCCCTCTGGTAAGGCTTTCGGTTCCTGTTGTTTGTCTTGTTCGTTGTTTGACTTTTGTTTTGCCTTTTTGCTTTGCCCCCTGCCTCTTCTGGTGTGTCTGTTTGTGAAGAGGCTCCTGCTCCTAAAAAAACCTTCCTTTTTCCTCGTGTTATTCTTATGTTTCTTTCTGAGTTTGATGTTGATGGTTCTGTGTCTGATTCCTGAGTTTCAGACTCTTCCCCTTCCGTGTCAGAAACATCACTCTGAACTATGTTTACTCTTGATGGTCTCTCTCTGTTGAAGTTAATTTTAGTTTCTTCTGTTATGTGTGATCAGTCCACGGGTCATCATTACTTCTGGGATATAACTCCTCCCCAACAGGAAATGCAAGAGGATTCACCCAGCAGAGCTGCATATAGCTCCTCCCCTCTACGTCAGTCCCAGTCATTCTCTTGCACCCAACGACTAGATAGGATGTGTGAGAGGACTATGGTGATTATACTTAGTTTTTATGACTTCAATCAAAAGTTTGTTATTTTACAATAGCACCGGAGCGTGTTATTACTTCTCTGGCAGACTTTGAGGAAGAATCTACCAGAGTTTTTTACTATGATTTTAACCGGAGTAGTTAAGATCATATTGCTGTTCTCGGCCATCTGAGGGAGGTAAAAGCTTCAGATCAGGGGACAGCGGGCAGATGAATCTGCATTGAGGTATGTAGCAGTTTTTATTTCTGAATGGAATTGATGAGAAAATCCTGCTATACCGTTATAATGACATGTATGTATACACTTCAGTATTCTGGGAATGGTATTTCACCGGAACTACTCTGTTAAAGGTTACTAATCCTTTTAATAAGTATTTATCATGTTAAACGTTTTTGCTGGAATGTAGAATCGTTTACATTGCTGAGGTACTGAGTGAATAAATGTTTGGGCATTATTTTCCACTTGGCAGTTTGCTTTAAATTGTGACAGTTTCGTTTCTCTTCACTGCTGTGTGTGAGAGGGAGGGGCCGTTTTTGGCGCTCTTTGCTACGCATCAAAAATTTCCAGTCAGCTACTATTATAGAAAGATGTTTCCAATAGACGCCACCACTCGGGACTTATGGCAAACGGTCCCTAAGGTGGAGGGAGCAGTTTCTACTTTAGCTAAGCGTACCACTATCCCGGTGGAGGATAGCTGTGCTTTTTCAGATCCAATGGATAAAAAATTAGAGGGTTACCTTAAGAAAATGTTTGTTCAACAAGGTTTTATATTGCAACCCCTTGCATGTATCGCG
Source organism: Bombina bombina (assembly GCF_027579735.1). NCBI lineage: Eukaryota > Metazoa > Chordata > Amphibia > Anura > Bombinatoridae > Bombina > Bombina bombina. The sequence continues at coordinate 1,117,897,578 of NC_069504.1, forward strand.
CCGATTACGGCTGCGGCAGCATTTTGGATTGAGTCTCTGGAAGAGAACCTTAGTTCATCTACGCTAGACGACATTATGGACAGGCTTAGAGTCCTTAAACTAGCTAATTCATTCATTTCGGAGGCCGTAGTACATTTAACCAAACTTACGGCTAAGAACTCAGGATTCGCCATACAGGCACGTAGGGCACTGTGGCTAAAATCCTGGTCAGCTGATGTTACTTCTAAGTCCAAATTACTTAATATACCTTTCAAGGGGCAGTCTTTATTTGGGCCCGGTTTGAAAGAAATTATCGCTGACATTACAGGAGGTAAGGGCCACGCCCTACCTCAAGACAAAGCCAAAGCTAAGGCTAGACAGTCTAATTTTCGTCCCTTTCGGAATTTCAAAACAGGAGCAGCATCAACCTCCACTGCACCAAAACAGGAAGGAGCTGTTGCTCGTTACAGGCAAGGCTGGAAGCCTAACCAGTCCTGGAACAAGGGCAAACAGGCCAGGAAACCTGCTGCTGCCCCAAAGACAGCATGAACCGAGAGCCCCCGATCCGGGACCGGATCTAGTGGGGGGCAGTCTTTCTCTCTTCGCCCAGGCCTGGGCAAGAGATGTTCAGGATCCCTGGGCGCTAGAGATCATATCTCAGGGATACCTTCTAGACTTCAAATTATCTCCCCCAAGAGGGAGATTTCATCTGTCAAGGTTGTCAACAAACCAGATAAAGAAAGAAGCGTTTCTACGCTGTGTACAAGATCTGTTATTAATGGGAGTGATCCATCCGGTTCCGCGGTCGGAACAAGGACAAGGGTTCTACTCAAACCTGTTTGTGGTTCCCAAAAAAGAGGGAACTTTCAGGCCAATCTTAGATTTAAAGATTCTAAACAAATTCCTAAGAGTTCCATCGTTCAAAATGGAAACTATTCGGACAATCTTGCCCATGATCCAAAAGGGTCAGTACATGACCACAGTGGATTTAAAAGATGCTTACCTTCACATACCGATCCACAAAGATCATCACCGGTATCTACGGTTTGCCTTCCTAGACAGGCACTACCAGTTTGTAGCTCTTCCATTCGGATTGGCTACGGCCCCAAGAATCTTCACAAAGATTCTAGGTACCCTTCTGGCGGTACTAAGACCACGAGGGATTTCGGTAGCTCCGTACCTAGACGACATTCTAATACAAGCTTCAAGCTTTCAAACTGCCAAGTCTCATACAGAGTTAGTTCTGGCATTTCTAAGGTCGCATGGATGGAAAGTGAACGAAAAGAAGAGTTCTCTTTTTCCTCTCACAAGAGTTCCATTCTTGGGGACTCTTATAGATTCTGTAGAAATGAAGATTTACCTGACAGAAGACAGGTTAACAAAGCTTCAAAATGCATGCCGTGTCCTTCATTCTATTCAACACCCGTCAGTAGCTCAATGCATGGAGGTGATCGGCTTAATGGTAGCGGCAATGGACATAGTACCTTTTGCACGCCTACACCTCAGACCGCTACAATTATGCATGCTAAGTCAGTGGAATGGGGATTACTCAGATTTGTCCCCTACTCTGAATCTGAATCAAGAGACCAGAAATTCTCTTCTATGGTGGCTTCATCGGCCACACCTGTCCAGGGGGATGCCATTCAGCAGGCCAGACTGGACAATTGTAACTACAGACGCCAGCCTACTAGGTTGGGGCGCTGTCTGGAATTCTCTGAAGGCTCAGGGATTATGGAATCAGGAGGAGAGTCTCCTTCCAATAAACATTCTGGAATTGAGAGCAGTTCTCAATGCTCTTCTGGCTTGGCCCCAATTAACAACTCGGGGGTTCATCAGGTTTCAGTCGGACAATATCACGACTGTAGCTTACATCAACCATCAGGGGGGGACAAGAAGCTCCCTAGCAATGATGGAAGTATCAAAGATAATTCGCTGGGCAGAGTCTCACTCTTGCCACCTGTCAGCAATCCACATCCCGGGAGTGGAGAACTGGGAGGCGGATTTCTTGAGTCGCCAGACTTTTCATCCGGGGGAGTGGGAACTTCATCCGGAGGTCTTTGCCCAAATACTTCGACGTTGGGGCAGACCAGAGATAGATCTCATGGCGTCTCGCCAGAACGCCAAACTTCCTCTCTACGGGTCCAGATCCAGGGATCCGGGAGCGGTTCTGATAGATGCTTTGACAGCACCTTGGAACTTCGGGATGGCTTATGTGTTTCCACCCTTTCCGCTGCTTCCTCGATTGATTGCCAAAATCAAACAGGAGAGAGCATCAGTGATCCTAATAGCACCTGCATGGCCACGCAGGACTTGGTATGCAGATCTAGTGGGCATGTCATCCTGTCCGCCTTGGTCTCTACCTCTAAGACAGGACCTTCTGATACAGGGTCCGTTCAAACATCAAAATCTAACTTCTCTGAAGCTGACTGCTTGGAAATTGAACGCTTGATTTTATCAAAACGTGGTTTTTCTGAGTCGGTTATTGATACCCTGATACAGGCTAGGAAGCCTGTTACCAGAAAGATTTACCATAAAATATGGCGTAAATACCTATACTGGTGCGAATCCAAACGTTACTCCTGGAGTAAGGTTAGGATCCCTAGGATATTGTCCTTTCTACAAGAAGGCTTAGAAAAGGGTTTATCGACTAGTTCATTAAAGGGACAGATTTCAGCTCTGTCCATCTTGTTACACAGGCGTCTGTCAGAAAATCCAGACGTCCAGGCCTTTTGTCAGGCTTTAGCTAGGATCAAGCCTGTGTTTAAAGCTGTTGCTCCACCATGGAGTTTAAACTTAGTTCTTAACGTTTTACAGGGTGTTCCGTTTGAACCCCTTCATTCCATTGATATAAAATTGTTATCTTGGAAAGTTCTGTTTTTAATGGCTATTTCCTCGGCTCGAAGAGTCTCTGAGTTATCAGCATTACATTGTGATTCTCCTTATCTGATTTTTCACTCAGACAAGGTAGTTCTGCGTACTAAACCTGGGTTCTTACCTAAGGTAGTCACTAACAGGAATATCAATCAAGAGATTGTTGTTCCATCCTTGTGTCCAAATCCTTCTTCAAAGAAGGAACGTCTTCTACACAATCTGGATGTAGTTCGTGCCCTCAAGTTCTACTTGCAGGCAACTAAAGATTTTCGTCAAACTTCTTCCCTGTTTGTCGTTTATTCTGGACAGAGGAGAGGTCAAAAAGCTTCTGCTACCTCTCTCTCTTTTTGGCTTCGTAGCATAATACGTTTAGCCTATGAGACTGCTGGACAGCAGCCTCCTGAAAGAATTACAGCTCACTCCACTAGAGCTGTGGCTTCCACTTGGGCCTTTAAGAATGAGGCCTCTGTTGAACAGATTTGCAAGGCTGCAACTTGGTCTTCGCTTCATACTTTTTCCAAATTTTACAAATTTGACACTTTTGCTTCTTCGGAGGCTATTTTTGGGAGAAAGGTTCTTCAGGCAGTGGTTCCTTCTGTATAATGAGCCTGCCTATCCCTCCCGTCATCCGTGTACTTTTGCTTTGGTATTGGTATCCCAGAAGTAATGATGACCCGTGGACTGATCACACATAACAGAAGAAAACATAATTTATGCTTACCTGATAAATTCCTTTCTTCTGTTGTGTGATCAGTCCACGGCCCGCCCTGTTTTTAAGGCAGGTAAATATTTTTTAAATTATACTCCAGTCACCACTTCACCCTTGGTTACTCCTTTCTCGTTGATTCTTGGTCGAATGACTGGGACTGACGTAGAGGGGAGGAGCTATATGCAGCTCTGCTGGGTGAATCCTCTTGCATTTCCTGTTGGGGAGGAGTTATATCCCAGAAGTAATGATGACCCGTGGACTGATCACACAACAGAAGAAAGGAATTTATCAGGTAAGCATAAATTATGTTTTTCCATTTGTATACTTTTTTATTCTCGTAATCAGTTTTGTCCCTGTTCAGTTTGCCCTGTTTGGTTTGTTTTATTTCATTCTCGTACTTATCTAACTCCTTTTGATATTGTTTGTAGTTTTGCTCAAAATCTGTTAGCGTCTCAAATTCTTGTAATTGAGTGTTCAGTTCTTGAACCTTTGTCTCTAAGAGATCATACTCTTCTGTATCATGTTTGATAAGTATTTTCATTAATTTTGTTGAACATTCAGATAGTGCATCTTCCCATTCGATGTTATGTTGGGGATTTCGGAACTCAAATGCTGGAAATAGTTGTATCCTCAGTCCTCTTGGAATAAGCTTAAGTTCTATGTATTTCTCAAAAAAATGGTGATTCCACCAAAGTTTATCTTGTTTAAACATAAGTTTATGAATTTCTTTGAGGGCTGAGTTCATTTTATCTTGTATGTTTAGAGTGTTGGTTGAAGGATTTTTAAATACATCGTTAAGATCAGTTTCTCTTTTACGTTGTCGAGATAGTCTGTCTTGCTCCCACTTGGATGCCATAATGAAATATATGTAAAAATAATCACTGTTTTGTTATAACAGTCTGACTGTGTGCTCTATTGGAAGGAAACCTGAGAATCAGGTATGGAACAGGAGTTTATGAAAAAAGGGATTACCAATGGCACTACAGGTATAAATAGGACCTGTTTTATTTAAATGTCTGGCCAACTAGTGGGGCCTTTGTGTTATCAGCCAACTGAGTGGCTATATTTGGTGCTATGTGTATAATACTGATTTCTGGAGCAAGAAAGGAAAAGAATACACTTGGAAGCACTCACAGGTCACTTATTGAGTCATTTTAATATCGAGAGATCAAAAAATGAAATCCAAGAATGGAAGAGACATACTCTTGACTATAATTAAAATTTAACTTTTATTGGGGTTCGAAAATAAAATAGGAAAAAACTTTAAAAACACACTTATGTACCGATTGTAGTCTATTTGGCTTGTCGTGTCGCTGTACAGAATACTTAAATTACTTCTGCAAATACTCCTATATATAATATAATTTGGGTTGCAGTTAATTAACCTGCTTACTATTCGCTGTTGTCTGTGTATACTATACTTATGTATACCTTGAATTGAGTATAAGTGTTGCCGGCTAAGTTGGATATATTACCAGGTTTAACCATCTGCAGAGAAAGAGCAGTTTATAAATATAGTCTTTCTTCGCTCGATTATCTGAGAGGTTGATTGTATCTCTCTTTTCACATATGTATGTGTTTCAGTCTGAGTATTAAATAATGAAACAGTGTCTCAAATACCCCGTTGTATAATAATAATGCACAGGACTGTTTATGTATTAGTGTGTGCTGATGTCACACCCATAAGCATATCAAACATTAACTAAATATTTGTTCCCACGCGTATACCTGTTTCAGTCAAATTATTAAATATTGATGCAGTGTTTCAAATACACTGTTAAATATTAGTGGTTCGCAAGACTGTTTGTGTATTGGCGTGTACTGGTGTCACTCTTACATGCATATCACAATCCAAATATTTCTCATTTGCTCTGTTATATATTAATAATTCAGCAGAGTGTTTTTGCATTAGACTGTGCCTGTATTCGCTGCTTTTTGTGTGTAAAAAACTTGTGTATATCTCAATTTAAGCAATATAATTTGTCGTTAAATTAGGTATATTACCAGCTTCAACCCTCTATAAATTATACAAGGCAGTTTATCAGTGTACTGTGTTTATTCAGTTGTCTGAGAGGTTAACTGTGTCTCAGTTTTTACACTCTTATACAAATTTCGATCTAGAAAGTTTTAATAAAAATCACAGTAGCTTATGTCCTGTCATGTAATAGTGATTCACAGGACCTTATTTGCCTGCTCAGTTTTGTAAGAGGTTAGCTGTGTCTATCTTTTTACACACACTTGTGTCTAATAGTTTAAATCTTCAATAATGTTGCAACGACCTAACTGCACATTTGTGACTGTTTATGCATTAGTGTGTGCTGACATTTGCGGCTATTTTTTTAAAAAATTGATATGCTTATATAAATCACAGTTTTGTCCATACATGTAATCCGTGATATTAGGTATACTGACTAAATTTACAGCTGTAACCGTTAACTGCCTGGGAGAGTAATATGCTCTCCAGCGTTCTCGGGTGCTAGGTTAATTAATGCAACATGATTGTCAGTGACACTTGGCTAGCCGGATCAAATGTAAATATTAAACCATTCCTAGCTCTCTGTAGACTTAGAATAAATTGAGTGAAAAGACTACAGTAATTGAATCGGTAGCTTAAGGCTTGCTAAAAACACAGGAGCTCCTAGGACTCCTCACCATTGCCCTAACGTCCCTGACATGTTTCGCCACGTAACGTGGCTTTTTCAAAGGTGAACGCGCCGCACTGTGGTCGGCTATTTAAGGCTACTGATTGTCACGCCCCCAATGGGCGTATCATTGCCTACTGACCTATCGATGTAAAGTGTAACCATTCGTCATAGATGGGTGGATATTGGTGAGTTATCGTCACTCAAATTTAACTGTTTCTTAACCAACTAGAGGATTGGGCATGATTTTATGAATGAAACTTCCATTTTATTAGAGTTGGAAATGGAGAACCTGAATTAACTATTCTGCAATGTCTATTGAACTCAGTGTAGTAGAATACTTTTACATATGAAGTAAATTTACATGATTTGCTACCTAAGTTGGTTTTCATGATGCTACTTTGGTGGAATTGGGTACAATCTTATGATGTGTTTGTATCGATTCTTTTGTCTACGTACAATACCGGGGATTGTAAGTACATAACAGAATTTTTAGAATAAACTGAGTTGCTGCTGTCATACCAATATTGATAGATTGTATAGAGTTACAAGAATTAGTTGTTTTGATATAGATACAATAGAGTGACATTGCATCATGTGATTAGCTCATGTTATGTAACTACGACATGTCACCATTATCCTGTCTGCGACTGCTTTACTTTGGAACATTGTTGAAGTTACTTTTTTATTTTAGAATTATGAACTCCCTATCAGGTTTGGGATACAAAAGTGAGTGATACTTGATCATTTGGATTTAAATGTGAAGTGTTGTGTGACCTATCTTGGTTAAGTGTGTAACGATGTGATGCTAATCTTTCTGGGGTGATTAATAGTGCAAACATTAAATGTGTATATAAGAAATAAGAGTGTATGTTTACTATTAAGTATCTAAAACAGGATTTCTTAGTGTATAGGGTCAGCCCCATCTAGATTATTATGGGACATTAAAAATAACTAATTAAAGTGATACTTGATATTTTAGTGTGACATTTTAAATGAAGAAATGTCTGAAGCAATTCATTGAAAGCAATGCTGTGAAATTAGATTGGGAAGGTGAAACAAAACGTGGGTAAGTTTGTGAATATCGTTTGATTAATTGTGTTAAAAGGGAAAAAGAGGGGGGGGGTTTATTTTGAGCTTTATGATAATTAAATAGTTTACCCTTGATTATTAGAGGTGATCTTGAAAAAGCATATTATATCTGCATAATTTGGTAGTATTCAATTTGATAAAAGCATTTCCTTTACTATGACTAAGTCTTTACACATAGTTCTTATAGAAACGAGACAAAGTTGTTGAATTCATTTAGTCCGTAAGGTTGTACAGTATTCAATAGAAAAATCCATTTACTCTCTGCTTGGAGTAACATATTCTCCAAATTTCCGCCTCTTATGCCCAATTCTTTCTTTTCAATGCCAAAGCATTTGAGATCCGATTGTTTTGAATTGTGACGCTTGAGAAAATGGCGTGCTACAGAGGTCACATTTTTACCCTCCTGTGCATCTTTAGCAGCATTTTTGATATTCCTCAGATGTTCTTGAAGTCTTATTCTGATTTTCCTCGTTGTCATCCCAACATAGAACATATTACATGTACATTGCAGGGCATATATTACACCCTCTGTATGGCAATTGATGTAAGATTTAATCTTATGCCTTTTGTTGAATCGATCACAGAGTTCATCTTTTTAAATCATAAAACTGCATGTACTGCAGGTACCACATTTAAATGAGCCTTGTTTGAATGCTCCCTTGGTTTTCGGGCCTTGTAGATGACTGGGACTGATTAAGTCCTTAAGATTTCGGGTTCTTCTGTATCCCGTATGGACCCTCTCTCCCAGGATTCGTGATAAAATCGGGTCAGAGATTAGTATTTGCCAGTTGTTCTGTAGGATATTTACAATTTGGGTGCTCCTTGGATTGTAAGTGGAGATAAATCTGATTTGGTCTTGCTGAGATTTCTTTTTCTTTTTTAGTAGGTCCCGTCTAGATGTATTTCTAGCTTTAGATTCTGCTTTTTTAATGGATCTGCGACTATAACCTCTGGATATGAGTCTTTCGGTAACCTCTTTAGCTCTCTGTTTGTAGTTGTCCTCAGTGGAACAGTTACGTCTCATTCGGAGAAATTCACCTCCTGGTAGAGCTTTAATTGTATTTGGAGCATGTGAGCTTGTACTATGAAGTAGGCTGTTGGTAGCTGTCCTTTTGCGGTGAACATCCATTGCTAATGTACCTGTTGCAGTTTTTGGAAGGAAACCTGAGAATCAGGTATGGAACAGGAGTTTATGAAAAAAGGGATTACCAATGGCACTACAGGTATAAATAGGACCTGTTTTATTTAAATGTCTGGCCAACTAGTGGGGCCTTTGTGTTATCAGCCAACTGAGTGGCTATATTTGGTGCTATGTGTATAATACTGATTTCTGGAGCAAGAAAGGAAAAGAATACACTTGGAAGCACTCACAGGTCACTTATTGAGTCATTTTAATATCGAGAGATCAAAAAATGAAATCCAAGAATGGAAGAGACATACTCTTGACTATAATTAAAATTTAACTTTTATTGGGGTTCGAAAATAAAATAGGAAAAAACTTTAAAAACACACTTATGTACCGATTGTAGTCTATTTGGCTTGTCGTGTCGCTGTACAGAATACTTAAATTACTTCTGCAAATACTCCTATATATAATATAATTTGGGTTGCAGTTAATTAACCTGCTTACTATTCGCTGTTGTCTGTGTATACTATACTTATGTATACCTTGAATTGAGTATAAGTGTTGCCGGCTAAGTTGGATATATTACCAGGTTTAACCATCTGCAGAGAAAGAGCAGTTTATAAATATAGTCTTTCTTCGCTCGATTATCTGAGAGGTTGATTGTATCTCTCTTTTCACATATGTATGTGTTTCAGTCTGAGTATTAAATAATGAAACAGTGTCTCAAATACCCCGTTGTATAATAATAATGCACAGGACTGTTTATGTATTAGTGTGTGCTGATGTCACACCCATAAGCATATCAAACATTAACTAAATATTTGTTCCCACGCGTATACCTGTTTCAGTCAAATTATTAAATATTGATGCAGTGTTTCAAATACACTGTTAAATATTAGTGGTTCGCAAGACTGTTTGTGTATTGGCGTGTACTGGTGTCACTCTTACATGCATATCACAATCCAAATATTTCTCATTTGCTCTGTTATATATTAATAATTCAGCAGAGTGTTTTTGCATTAGACTCCACGCGGTGGAGGAGTGCCTGGCCCTAGTGTGGGCCCTTAAGAAACTGCAGCCCTACCTCTATGGGAGGCCTTTTACCGTCCTCACGGTTAATAACCCCCTCGTATGGCTCAACAGAGTGTCTGATGACAATGGACGATTGCTCTGGTGGAGTTTAGTCCTGCAGCCCTTCAACTTTGACATTCAGTACAGGCCGGGAAAGAGCAATGGAAACGCTGATGGACTTTCACGGCAAACGGAAATGGAATAGCTCCTTTGACAGCCCCTGGCCAACCCGTGTGTGGATCTAGCCGAGTCTGCCGAACTGAAAGGGGGGGCTGTCACGGATACCGGGCTGCAGGGGTTAAACCCCCCCCCCCCCACTACCTCACCCCCTCCTGTTTCTAAGCTGATTTGGGCTTTTTGAGAGCCACTGCAATCTCCCAGACCTTGGATTTTCTTTGTTTGGAGGTCACACATCATCAGGAAAGAGCTGGTCCCTGAACGCCTAGTCCCTATCCGGCTGACCATGCCCCTAGATCTGCCAGTCGGCCACATAGTCCTGCATCCCCGGTGTCCCTTACCCCAGGTTGCTCCAGCGTCCCCTGGTCCCAGAGCTCCGCTCTCTTGGGAATTGTTACCCCTTGGGGAGGGCAAGAGGTGGGTTGATAGCCGGAAGAGAACTCCCTTGGGAACCGGAGGTTCCGGAACCCTCTCTACAACCGCCACTCCCCAGTGGCCTTCTCGGTGTACGTTTAGTCACCCATAGCTCCGGCCCCCAGCCATGGATGCTTTTTGGACTATAGCAACTGGGGACCGAGGGCTTCCCAGTGACACCCTGGAATTGCCACCGCTCCCCCTGGATCACCCCGGAACCACCATCCTTATCCCGCTGGACACTATGAGACAATGGACTCTATGGATGGCGCCAGCCTGTCTGGAGGGGAGGGAATGGTGGGAGATTTAGGGAACTGATAAGGCTCTTATCTTGATGAGACTGTGTATATAAACTGTGTGTTTTCCCAATAAAAGTAATTTCTTGTTTTCACCTGAATGCTAGTCTGTCTAGTTATTTGGGTGGGCTCCTGCTATAATCACTCTTCTCCGCTACATAGCGGCAGGTTCCAGGTGTTGGAAAGATCCTTTGATGGAGCTACCCAGTTGGGGTAGCCGGGTTCCATCACAGGCTCATAAACTGATTTCTAAGCCGATGACAGTTGTCTCTTATCTCAGTGTATTTTGACAGTTTTTCCACAGATAGCACTAGTTCCTGTGTGCCATATAAATAGAGATTGTGCTCAATCCCATGGAGTTATTTATGAGTCAGCATTGAATGGCTTAAAATGCATGTCTGTCAAAAGCACTGAGATAAGCGGTAGTGTGCAGAAGCTTAGATGCAAGGTAATCTGAGGTAAAAAGTATATTATTATAACGGTGCTGGTTATGCAAAATTGGGGAATGGATAATAAAGGGATTATCTATCTTTTTAAACAATAAACATTTTGGAGTATGACATTTTTGTGAAGGACATTTCAAGTTAGCCAATAAGGAGTTAGATGTGTACGCATCAGCCAATCATTTCTAAATGCTGATCTGGGACATCATATGAGGATATCTTTATGTACTTAAAGGGATACTGAACCCAAATAGTTTCTTTCATGATTCAGATAGAGCATACAATTTTAAGCAAGAATGAAGAAAATTTGATAATAGGAGTACCCCAAGGCAGAACATACAGTGATGTGAGATGTCATCGCATAAAATGCAAGTCAGTCTGCAGAAAGAACAGAACTGTTGACTGTTTCACTTTGAAGCACTGCTCCGCATCAGGCTGTTCTCTTCAAACAACACTGTGCTTTGGCTGCCCTGTGTAAGTTTCCCATAACACAGTGAAGCCACAGTGAAGCACTGTCTGAAGGGAACAGTCAAATATGGAGCAAGACTGTCTCTCATGGATTTTGCTTTTTTCCCAACACATTGCAGCTGAGATGGTGCTTTAGTGTAACTGCCTAATATAAATTGAATTTTATTTCAAAATGACCTGCAGAAAATGTTTCAATGAATCACGAAAGAAAAAATTTGTGTAGAGTGTCCCTTTACCATTTCAGCATAAACACACAGTGAAAAATGGTTTAACAAAACAGGGATTTGTATTGTTTACACTAGATCCCTTTAATCTTTTGTATTGTAAAGCCGTATGCATTTGCAAAAAGAAGTGCTATTTTGTAATCTTGCATTGTTTTCTAGTATAGACAATATTATTTAATGTTCCTCTCTTTCTATAGGCTCCAAGGCGCTGGAGTATACAAATGGCATATTTGATTGTCAGTCCCCTACCTCCCCGTTCATTGGAAGCCTGCGTGTGCTACATCTAATAGAAGATCTACGTGGAATGTTGGAAATGATGGAAACTGAGGAAAAGGACGGTTTGCGCTGCCAGGTGCCGGATTCCACTGCAGAGGCCCTAGTGGAGTGGCTACAGAGTCAGATGGTACTGCTAGATCCTCACTAATACCATTGTTCTGCTGTAAAGTAAATCTTAAAGGGACATTATAGTGTAAAAGAAAAACTTCCAGCATAGCAATACTATTTTCATCATATATGCTGCTACACTGTTCATGTTTACAAAAGCACGTGGCCACATCGCCAGAGCCAACCATTCATGCACATATATTGTATATAGGCTTATATGTCCTGTGTGCGCACCCAATGGGCAAAAGTGTGTGCAGGCACGTACCAGCCTATCCACTTTTAAATGTGCACAGCTATTAGCACCAGGGGCATGGTGTAGCTTTCAGAATGTTTACATAGGTGCCCATTTAGTGACCCATTTATAACTGTACCTCATTGGCCTAAGCAGGGAAGGAAACCTAGATTACAACATGGCGGCTCCTATAGCTTTATGAACAACAAAAATTTACACCCTTTTTTTCAATATTTAAACAACTAATTGAATTTAAAAAAATACATTTGCATGATATTCTCTGGCTATTCTATTATTTGAATACATGTTTATATCTAGCATTTGTTTAGTGTTTAAAGGGACCGTAAACACCTTGAGATTTTTATATAAAATGTTTAGTTGTGTGTCATGAAACTACTTTGCTATATATTTTCTTATTTTCTTGCCTCATTTCCATGTAATGTAGCTCTGAAAATTGAGCACTTTTCTAATTCTCAGAACTTGAAATGCACCTACCAACTTCTCAAGGCTTGCTCTGCCTCATATTTGTCCCTAATTGGCTGTAACTGAAAACAACTGTAAAACAATGCATTTTGTACTATCCTTATGACAGTGGCTAGCTTTCTTGTCTGTGGACTGAAGCCCAGATTGGCTCCTCCAAATAAGGTAAATGGTGTGCGGAGTTTGGCTATTGAAATACAGTTGCAGTAAAAAAAGATTGTGCTTTGTTTTAAAAATGTATAGATTTGGCTGATATGTTATTTTATATCGGCACAATAAGGTCATTAAAAGGTGTGTACTGTCCCTTTATTTTTCCTTTCATAGCATCCTTCTCTCATCTATATGTACATTGCAGATCGGACAACTATTAACTGATCTCCCATCCAACTCAAATTGGTAGCCGAGTAAATTGCACTTGGTAGTGCTATTTAAAAAAAAAAAAAAATTAGGTTGGCCAGATGCAGACCTAAACCAATTTGACCTTTAGGTATAGAGAGGACACTAGTGCTGAATTGCAATAGTTTAACCACATTAATGGCTTGGTCAGTTAAGTAGTGGGATTTCGCGGAATCATATATGGGGGGCACAGTCTAAATTAGATTGACCACTATTAATTGTCCATGGCAAATAAATATAGTAATAATGAAGCATTTGCCTATATGTGTAGGTACAGATACGTGTGGAAAGATGAGCCCCATTGTAAGGTGCTAGACAATATGTCCTTCCCTTCCTCCCTGGAGAAGCCTATGTAAATATGGTCTAGTACTTATTTATGTTTTTCTAAAGATTAATGTGACCTTGTCCTTTACAAATGTCTATAATGCGTATGAAAGAGAAACATTTTATCATGAGGATGGTCTTTTTCTGTAGACAATTTGCAATGCAACTTCCAACTACTGCAATGTGATCTAAAACTATAAAAATGTCTTTTCTCCAGTTAATCAACATATTGCAAAGCTGGTGCTGTAGTGTAAAAGTCTAAATTAAAAAAAATGTCGTCATAAAATCTGAAAAAAGTTCAGCCTCTGGGCTTCCTAGCACATAAAAAGAGAATGATAATAAATAACTGGTGATCATAAACAAAGTTAACAATAAAAAAATGTGATATAAATAAAAAAGGATATTGTGTATCAGCCATGTGGATATTTTCCATAGTCACGGTATCTCAAAAAATATTAAAAGAACAAATGATGGTGCAGTATTGTGATAATTACAAGAAGATTAATACTTGTAAAATTTCTAATCGCATAAATTTGAGCTATCTTAAGCTCAAGTATTGTGCAATCCTGATTCACAAAGCTGTCAGGCTCAGCTCACTCAGTGATGGTGAAATCTGTAATTGTGTCTCCACAAATAAACAGGAATATAGTGGGATACTGTGTATAACAGGTGTACGTTTGATTCGTTCGATATATACTGACTCTTTTCAGGAGCTAAACATCAGCTCCTGATATATAAGCAGGCTTGATATCGGCTATCAGGGAGGCCACACAAAAAAGCAAAGGTCCGTAACCGCTCTATAAACAATTACATTTATTAAAAGTATGAAATCATACTATATATAAAGATATCAGGACTTGAAGTCACTAAGGGCTACAAAGGATAAGTGTAACAACGAAGTTGTATCCAAAGTCTCCAGAGAGGATGGTGATGGATTGTTTTGAAACAAACAATGTATCCATTCAGTTACCCCTTCGATATGGAGAAAAGCCCTTCACCGGGACGTCACTGTATCCACGTGCTACCCTTAGTTTGAATTTTAAATTAGTAGATTTATTTCTGACAAATTTTAAAGGTAGTTCTATTTTTCCCTCCCACTACATCATGTGACAGCCATCAACCAATCACAAAATGTATATACATATACACTGAGCTCTTGCACAGGCTCAGTAGGAGCTGGTGCCTCAAAGTGTGTGCATATAAAAAGATTGTGCATATATAGATAATGGAAGTTAACTGGAAAGTTGTTTAAAATAGTGTGCTCTATCTGAATCATAACAGTTTAATTTTCACTATAATGTTCCTGAAGTCTTTGGAGAACCAAACTTACCATGTTAAAGGGACAGTCTACTCCAACATTTTTATTCTTTAAAAAGATAGGTAATCCCTTTATTACCCATTCCCCCGGTTTTGCATAAACAACACAGTTATATTAATACACTTTTACCTCTGTGATTACCTTGTATCTTAGCCTCTGCAGACTGCCCCTTTATTTCAATTCTTTTGACAGACTTGCATTTTAGCCAATCAATACTGACTCATAAGTAACTCCACAGGATTGAGCACAATGTTACCTCTATGGCACACATAAACTAGCACCGCCAAGCTGCGAAAAACTGTAAAAATATACTGAGATAAGAGTGCTTAGAATTTAGCATATGAGCCTACCTAGGTTTAGCTTTCAACAAAGAATACCAAGTGAACAAAGCAAATTTGATGATAAAAGTGTATTGGGAAGTTGTTTAAAATTGCATGCCCTATCTGAATCATGAAAGTTTTATTTTGACTATACTGTCCCTTTAAATCTACCTGTTTTTTTCCCCATCTTGGTATCCAGTAAATGTTCTGAACTTTTGTGTTTGGAGGAATATTATCTACAATATCTGCTGTTTACAGCTTTTTTTTTTAATATGCATTGGATATATTCAAAGCACCATATAAATATTTTAGTGTCTAGATAAATTTTCTGTCACACTGTTGTGGTTGGAAGAAACCTTTGTAGAAGTGTTTAATTCCTGTCTGTTTCAGCTCTGTTTCTACTGACTTAGAGTGAGACAGTACAGGTTACAGCTGAGAGATTATTCTGTGCAAATGAAGAAAGCAGACTTGAAATCTCTGTATAACTTGTTACTACTGCAGAGACCACGTTACCCCCTGACCCTTGCCAGGACTGCCTGCGGGCTCTTTGCAGTTTAGTCATGTAGGACGGGATTATTTATTTTTATTTATTTGTTTGTTTGTTTAGATGATATCTGGTCAGTGGGCGTACTGGGGACTTTTTGTAAACGCCGCCAGAAAGGTTTTTTTTAAAACATTTTTTTAACATTGATATGGTTTAAATAGACTTGTACATCCAGAAGTACTTGACATTGATTTGTTACTGCAATGAGTTTTTACACTTGTGTTTCACAGTAATTATTATGTGGAGTAAATGGATTCACAGTTACGTGCCATTACCCTCTCAGGTCTGCTGGCTGTGAAACTCTTGACAGGCAAGGACATGTGTGTTGATTCCTGAATGTCTCTAGGATTTTTAAAGTCACATTTACAATGATTAGAATATTACATCTTTTAACCTCATCTAATACCCTAAATTTGATCATTCTAATGGTAGATCCTCCATCCTCAATTGGGTAACTTATTAAGTAAAGTCCAGTCTTAGAGACTCACTGTTCCATGATGTTTGGAGAATTCTTCATCCAGACTTTAGAGATTATACCTTTCTCCAACATAGGTGTGTCCGGTCCACGGCGTCATCCTTACTTGTGGGATATTCTCTTCCCCAACAGGAAATGGCAAAGAGCCCAGCAAAGCTGGTCACATGATCCCTCCTAGGCTCCGCCTACCCCAGTCATTCTCTTTGCCGTTGTACAGGCAACATCTCCACGGAGATGGCTTAGAGTTTTTTAGTGTTTAACTGTAGTTTTTCATTATTCAATCAAGAGTTTGTTATTTTCAAATAGTGCTGGTACGTACTATTTACTCAGAAACAGAAAAGAGATGAAGAATTCTGTTTGTATGAGGAAAATGATTTTAGCAACCGTAACTAAAATCCATGGCTGTTCCACACAGGACTGTTGAGAGCAATTAACTTCAGTTGGGGGAACAGTTTGCAGTCCCTTGCTGCTTGAGGTATGACACATTCTAACAAGACGATGTAATGCTGGAAGCTGTCATTTTCCCTATGGGATCCGGTAAGCCATGTTTATTACGATTGTAAATAAGGGCTTCACAAGGGCTTATTTAGACTGTAGACTTTTTTTGGGCTAAATCGATTGATATTAACACTTATTTAGCCTTGAGGAATCATTTATTCTGGGTATTTTGATATAATAATATCGGCAGGCACTGTTTTAGACACCTTATTCTTTAGGGGCTTTCCCAAAGCATAGGCAGAGTCTCATTTTCGCGCCGGTGTTGCGCACTTGTTTTTGAGAGGCATGGCATGCAGTCGCATGTGAGAGGAGCTCTGATACTTATAAAAGACTTCTGAAGGCGTCATTTGGTATCGTATTCCCCTTTGGGTTTGGTTGGGTCTCAGCAAAGCAGATACCAGGGACTGTAAAGGGGTTAAAGCTTTAAACGGCTCCGGTTCCGTTATTTTAAGGGTTAAAGCTTCCAAAATTGGTGTGCAATATTTTCAAGGCTTTAAGACACTGTGGTGAAAATTTGGTGAATTTTGAACAATTCCTTCATGTTTTTTCGCAATTGCAGTAATAAAGTGTGTTCAGTTTAAAATTTAAAGCGACAGTAACGGTTTTATTTTAAAACGTTTTTTGTACTTTCTTATCAAGTTTATGCCTGTTTAACATGTCTGAACTACCAGATAGACTGTGTTCTGAATGTGGGGAAGCCAGAATTCCTATTCATTTAAATAAATGTGATTTATGTGATAATGACAATGATGCCCAAGATGATTCCTCAAGTGAGGGGAGTAAGCATGGTACTGCATCATTCCCTCCTTCGTCTACACGAGTCTTGCCCACTCAGGAGGCCCCTAGTACATCTAGCGCGCCAATACTCCTTACTATGCAACAATTAACGGCTGTAATGGATAATTCTGTCAAAAACATTTTAGCCAAAATGAACCCTTGTCAGCGTAAGCGTGGATGCTCTGTTTTAGTTACTGAAGAGCATGACGACGCTGATATTAATATCTCTGAAGGGCCCCTAACCCAATCTGAGGGGGCCAGGGAGGTTTTGTCTGAGGGAGAAATTACTGATTTAGGGAACATTTCTCAGCAGGCTGAATCTGATGTGATTACATTTAAATTTAAATTGGAACATCTCCGCATTTTGCTTAAGGAGGTATTATCCACTCTGGATGATTGTGAAAATTTGGTCATCCCAGAGAAACTATGTAAAATGGACAAGTTCCTAGAGGTGCCGGGGCTCCCAGAAGCTTTTCCTATACCCAAGCGGGTGGCGGACATTGTTAATAAAGAATGGGAAAGGCCCGGTATTCCTTTCGTCCCTCCCCCCATATTTAAAAAATTGTTTCCTATGGTCGACCCCAGAAAGGACTTATGGCAGTCAGTCCCCAAGGTCGAGGGAGCGGTTTCTACTTTAAACAAACGCACCACTATTCCCATAGAGGATAGTTGTGCTTTCAAAGATCCTATGGATAAAAAATTAGAAGGTTTGCTTAAAAAGATGTTTGTTCAGCAGGGTTACCTTCTACAACCCATTTCATGCATTGTCCCTGTCACTACAGCCGCATATTTCTGGTTTGATGAACTGATTAAGGTGCTCGATAGTGACTCTCCTCCTTATGAGGAGATTATGGACAGAGTCAATGCTCTCAAATTGGCTAATTCTTTCACTCTAGACGCCTCTTTGCAATTGGCTAAGTTAGCGGCTAAGAATTCTGGGTTTGCTATTGTGGCGCGCAGAGCGCTTTGGTTGAAATCTTGGTCGGCTGATGCGTCTTCCAAGAACAAGCTACTAAACATTCCTTTCAAGGGGAAAACGCTGTTTGGTCCTGACTTGAAAGAGATTATCTCTGATATCACTGGGGGTAAGGGCCACGCCCTTCCTCAGGATCGGCCTTTCAAGGCTAAAAATAGACCTAATTTTCGTCCCTTTCGTAAAAACGGACCAGCCCAAGGTGCTACGTCCTCTAAGCAAGAGGGTAATACTTCTCAGGCCAAGCCAGCTTGGAGACCAATGCAAGGCTGGAACAAGGGACAGCAGGCCAAGAAACCTGCCACTGCTACCAAGACAGCATGAAATATTGGCCCCCGATCCGGGACCGGATCTGGTGGGGGGCAGACTCTCTCTCTTCGCTCAGGCTTGGGCAAGAGATGTTCTGGATCCTTGGGCGCTAGAAATAGTCTCCCAGGGTTATCTTCTGGAATTCAAGGGACTTCCCCCAAGGGGGAGGTTCCACAGGTCTCAGTTGTCTTCAGACCACATAAAAAGACAGGCGTTCTTACATTGTGTAGAAGACCTGTTAAAAATGGGAGTGATTCATCCTGTTCCATTAAGAGAACAAGGGATGGGGTTCTACTCCAATCTGTTCATAGTTCCCAAAAAAGAGGGAACGTTCAGACCAATCCTAGATCTCAAGATCTTAAACAAATTTCTCAAGGTCCCATCGTTCAAGATGGAAACCATTCGAACTATCCTTCCTTCCATCCAGGAAGGTCAATTCATGACCACGGTGGATTTAAAGGATGCGTATCTACATATTCCTATCCACAAGGAACATCATCGGTTCCTAAGGTTTGCATTCCTGGACAAACATTACCAGTTCGTGGCGCTTCCTTTCGGATTAGCCACTGCTCCAAGGATTTTCACAAAGGTACTAGGGTCCCTTCTAGCGGTGCTAAGACCAAGGGGCATTGCAGTAGTACCCTACCTGGACGACATTCTGATTCCAGCGTCGTCCCTCCCTCGAGCAAAGGCTCACACGGACATCGTCCTGGCCTTTCTCAGATCTCACGGCTGGAAAGTGAACGTGGAAAAGAGTTCTCTATCCCCGTCAACAAGGGTTCCCTTCTTGGGAACAATTATAGACTCCTCAGAAATGAGGATTTTTCTAACAGAGGCCAGAATAACAAAGCTTCTGGACTCTTGTCGGATACTCCATTCCGTTCCTCTTCCTTCCGTAGCTCAGTGCATGGAAGTGATCGGGTTGATGGTAGCGGCAATGGACATAGTTCCTTTTGCGCGCATTCATCTAAGACCATTACAACTGTGCATGCTCAGTCAGTGGAATGGGGACTATACAGACTTGTCTCCAAAGATACAAGTAAATCAGAGGACCAGAGACTCACTCCGTTGGTGGCTGTCCCTGGACAACCTGTCACAAGGGATGACATTCCGCAGACCAGAGTGGGTCATTGTCACGACCGACGCCAGTCTGACGGGCTGGGGCGCGGTCTGGGGATCCCTGAAAGCTCAGGGTCTTTGGTCTCGGGAAGAATCTCTTCTACCGATAAATATTCTGGAACTGAGAGCGATATTCAATGCTCTCAAGGCTTGGCCTCAGCTAGCGAGGACCAAGTTCATACGGTTTCAATCAGACAACATGACGACTGTTGCGTACATCAACCATCAGGGGGGAACAAGGAGTTCCCTAGCGATGGAGGAAGTGACCAAGATTATTCTATGGGCGGAGTCTCACTCCTGCCACCTGTCTGCTATCCACATCCCGGGAGTGGAAAATTGGGAAGCGGATTTTCTGAGTCGTCAGACATTGCATCCGGGGGAGTGGGAACTCCATCCGGAAATCTTTGCCCTAGTCACTCAGCTGTGGGGCATTCCAGACATGGATCTAATGGCCTCTCGTCAGAACTTCAAAGTTCCCTGTTACGGGTCCAGATCCAGGGATCCCAAGGCGGCTCTAGTGGATGCACTAGTAGCACCTTGGACCTTCAAACTAGCTTATGTGTTTCCGCCGTTTCCTCTCATTCCCAGGCTGGTAGCCAGGATCAATCAGGAGAGGGCGTCGGTGATCTTGATAGCTCCTGCGTGGCCACGCAGGACTTGGTATGCAGATCTGGTGAATATGTCATCGGCTCCACCTTGGAAGCTACCTTTGAGACGAGACCTTCTTGTTCAGGGTCCGTTCGAACATCCGAATCTGGTTTCACTCCAGCTGACTGCCGGGAGATTGAACGCTTGATTTTATCGAAGCGAGGTTTCTCAGATTCTGTTATCGATACTCTTGTTCAGGCCAGAAAGCCTGTAACTAGAAAGATTTACCACAAAATTTGGAAAAAATATATCTGTTGGTGTGAATCTAAAGGATTCCCTTGGGACAAGGTTAAGATTCCTAGGATTCTATCCTTCCTTCAAGAAGGATTGGAAAAAGGATTATCGGCAAGTTCCCTGAAGGGACAGATTTCTGCCTTGTCGGTGTTACTTCACAAAAAGCTGGCAGCTGTGCCAGATGTTCAAGCCTTTGTTCAGGCTCTGGTTAGAATCAAGCCTGTTTACAAACCTTTGACTCCTCCTTGGAGTCTCAATTTAGTTCTTTCAGTTCTTCAGGGGGTTCCGTTTGAACCCTTACATTCCGTTGATATTAAGTTATTATCTTGGAAAGTTTTGTTTTTAGTTGCAATTTCTTCTGCTAGAAGAGTTTCAGAATTATCTGCTCTGCAGTGCTCTCCTCCTTATCTGGTGTTCCATGCAGATAAGGTGGTTTTACGTACTAAACCTGGTTTTCTTCCAAAAGTTGTTTCTAACAAAAACATTAACCAGGAGATTATCGTACCTTCTCTGTGCCCGAAACCAGTTTCAAAGAAGGAACGTTTGTTGCACAATTTGGATGTTGTTCGCGCTCTAAAATTCTATTTAGATGCTACAAAGGATTTTAGACAAACATCTTCCTTGTTTGTTGTTTATTCAGGTAAAAGGAGAGGTCAAAAAGCAACTTCTACCTCTCTCTCGTTTTGGATCAAAAGCATCATCAGATTGGCTTACGAGACTGCCGGACGGCAGCCTCCCGAAAGAATCACGGCTCATTCCACTAGGGCTGTGGCTTCCACATGGGCCTTCAAGAACGAGGCTTCTGTTGATCAGATATGTAGGGCAGCGACTTGGTCTTCACTGCACACTTTTACCAAATTTTACAAGTTTGATACTTTTGCTTCTTCTGAGGCTATTTTTGGGAGAAAGGTTTTGCAAGCCGTGGTGCCTTCCATTTAGGTGACCTGATTTGCTCCCTCCCTTCATCCGTGTCCTAAAGCTTTGGTATTGGTTCCCACAAGTAAGGATGACGCCGTGGACCGGACACACCTATGTTGGAGAAAACAGAATTTATGTTTACCTGATAAATTTCTTTCTCCAACGGTGTGTCCGGTCCACGGCCCGCCCTGGTTTTTTTAATCAGGTCTGATAATTTATTTTCTTTAACTACAGTCACCACGGTACCATATGGTTTCTCCTATGCTAATATTCCTCCTTAACGTCGGTCGAATGACTGGGGTAGGCGGAGCCTAGGAGGGATCATGTGACCAGCTTTGCTGGGCTCTTTGCCATTTCCTGTTGGGGAAGAGAATATCCCACAAGTAAGGATGACGCCGTGGACCGGACACACCGTTGGAGAAAGAAATTTATCAGGTAAACATAAATTCTGTTTT
The DNA here is from genome assembly GCF_027579735.1 of Bombina bombina. Lineage (NCBI taxonomy): Eukaryota > Metazoa > Chordata > Amphibia > Anura > Bombinatoridae > Bombina > Bombina bombina. The sequence goes on from NC_069504.1 coordinate 1,117,919,494, forward strand.
TATTCTTTTCCTCTTGACCAATACTCCAGAATTGATTATTTTATTCTAGATGTCCCCAGCCTTTCACTAGCCACGGCCGCTGACATATTTCCCAGAACCTGGTCTGACCATTGGTTCAGTATCAGATCTTAGAATATTATGGGATGCTCAAAAAGGAGTAATTAGAGGTGAACTAATAAAGATTAAAGCTCACACACTAGCACTTCAAAGACAGTTATTAAAGTCAACTCCTATTAATATTGAAGATTTAGAAGAACTGTGTAAAAACAACTCTTCTGATTCCATCGTTTTACAGGAACTGCAATTATCATTTATTTGTATAGCACCGCAGAATTCCGTAGCGCCGGGTACAGAGATGGGGTATTCAATGACAAAGATTTGTAATAAGATACATAACATAAGAGATTAAACAGATCCAATACAGAAGGAAGAGGGCCCTTCTCCAAAGAGCTTACAGTCTACAAATAGAGGGTGTAGAGACATAAGGTTTGGGGTAGCTTGTCACAAGGATGGGGTAGTTGCATTAGTGAGTCAAGGCAGTTCAAGATTTATTTTGGGTAGGATTAACCACACACTTAAGAACTACACATGCTGCAAACTATAAATGCCTTAACAATCTCATAGGAATACTTAGTCTATGTTTTTAGAAAAAGATATTAAGGCTTTAGCCTTGCAACAAAGATTTTCAATGGAAAAAATAAATATGTTAGAACCCTGGCAAGAAAGCTCAAACATAAGATTAATAGATCTTAGATTTTATCAATCCAAGACCATAATCATTAAAACAGATATAGTACAGATCACATAGCATAAGTGTTCTGCAAATTCTTTGAGCGGTTGTATAACTTGTCCCCAATCCACAAAATGATCATGTTGGAATCAATAAAAAGTCCTGGCAACAGATCTTCATATGAGGACAATCCACGAGGCCCATAGTCACAGGGGTGCCGACATAGTGGTGGAACAAACTGCTAATATTCAGAGAACACAGGCAAGCAAGACGCACGCCTTCGCTCATTAAAAGCACAATCTTTATTCAAACATATTAGAAATCTGAGTGCGTCTTGCTTTCCTGTGTTCTCTAACCATGTTGGAATACATAGTGATAGATTAAAACTAATTCAATTAAAATCCATATCCTTTCCCTCTCTTATGGAGGATTTAAGGGAAAACCTCTCTTTTACCAGAGGCGATGCCAGCAGACAGGGGAGAGGATGTACACCCCTCTCTGCCAGTAGTATGATAAATCTAGCCCTTAGTGTTGATAAGGCCAAGTTTATAGACATTCTTTCCCCACAACTGTGCTCCCTTTTTCAGTTCAATGGATGACACTAAGCCTTTCCTAACCCAATCTTTAGAGGCACACGTTGCCCTTTTGCCTAAACTCGGCAAAAATATAGATAAAGTAGAAAATGATAGACCAATTTCATTATCGAGCACTAACATCAAGATCTATGCCAAATTATTGGCAAATAGTCTCAGCCTATTATGCCCTGTATAATTGGTGGAGACCAAGTTTGTTTTATGTATACTAGAGAGGCTCAAGATTATACATTAAAGTCAGTACATTTGATTAATCATGTAAAGAAACATCATATTCCCCTCACTGTATTTTCCACAGACGTGAAAAAAACTTTTGACCACGTCTGTTGGTCTTTCCTAAAACATTCCCTTGTTAAATGTAGATTGGTAATTGGTTTATTGAAAATACATTTGCTTTATATGCTTCCACATCAACTAGAATTAGATTTAATGGAGCCTTGTCTGATCCATTTCCTGTTACTATTGGGCAGGGATGTCCTTTCTTCCCTTTATTGTTTGCCTGGGTTATTGAATCTTTAGCTATTAAATGAAGGCATAATAATATTATTGATGGAGTATAGACTGAGAGAACAAATCTTAAAATGTTGTTATATCTAGACGATATACTTTTAATTCTCCAATGTCCGGTATCTGCTATCCCTGGAGTATTGAAATCATTTTATGATTTCCAAACTGTTTAAAATTTTTGCCTTAATTTCTTGAAATCCAAAATACTGAATGTTAAAATTCCCCACAAAGTAGCTTCTAAGATTAGATCAGCTTGTCCATTCCTTTGGCAGACGGGTAAACTTAAATATTTGGGTATCTATCTGTCTTCATCTATGAATGATTTGTTTAAACTTACTTGTAAGCTTCTATACAAAAATATTATTGCAGATCTTTCTGGGTGGCGGTCCAAAAAAAATGTCTCTTATGTAATGCAAGCTTTACCTATCCCTACTAAATGTATGCAACTTCTCCAGTTATATACTGTATATGACTTTATTTGGGAAAAGAAACATGCTAGAATCGATAAATGCATTATGAGCCTACCAGCCCACTTTAAGGGGCTTAGAAATTCCAATTTTTTTTTATATATATACTTGCTATATTTCTCCAGTAAAATGTTGAACTGTTTACAATCTATAACTCCAAAATATGGGTGCAATTAGAGTCCAATCTACTTCATATACCAAATATTAGTGCCCAGTACCAGACTTTTCTACCCCTGACTCCTTTGATAATGTTGACTTCTCACCAGAATCAGGTTATATTGGGAGAGCCTTAAAGGGACAGTGAACCCAAATTTTTTTCTTTTGTGATTCAGATAGAGCATGCAATTTTAAGCAACTTTCTAATTTACTTCTTTTATCAACTTTTCTTCATTCTCTTGGTATCTTTATTTAAACATCCAAGAATGTAAGTTTAGATGCCGGCCCATTTTTGGAGAACAACCTGGGTTGTTCTTGCTGATTGGTGGATAAATTCACCCACCAATAAACAAGTGCTGTCCATGGATCTGAACCAAAAAAATAGCTTAGATGCCTACTTTTTCAAATAAAGATAGCAAGAGAACGAAATTTTTTTTATAATAGGAGTAAATTAGAAAGTTCCTTAAAATTGCTGCTCTATCTGAATCACGAAAGAAAAAAATTGGGTTCAGTGTCCCTTTTAAAGGAGATGTTTAAAATGATATGGATATTTAAATTTGCCCCTGAATCAAAGATCTATTCTCAACTAGAGTTAAAAGACATTGAATTCAAATTATTTCAACAATGTTACCCTTGTTACAAAGTTGTTCCTATAAAACCAGACATTCAGAAAAATACCTAACCTGCTTTGCCTGTTGACATCATTCAAAAAACGATTCACAGCATGTAATCCAGCAAGACACATTCTTTCTTTAAAGGGACAGTTTACCCAAAATCGTCCCTTTTAATTTGTTCCCAATTATCTATTTCCTTCTTAATACAGAGAGAGTCCACAGCTGCATTCATTACTTGTGGGAAATACAGAACCTGGCCACCAGGAGGAGGCAAAGACACCCCAGCTAAAGGCTTAAATACCTCCCCCACTTCCCTTATCCCCCAGTCATTCTTTGCCTTTTGTCACAGGAGATTGGCAGAGAAGTGTCAGAAGATTTCTGAGTAGTTCCTTAGGAAGGGTATCTGCCCTTTGAGATAGGACTGGAGTTTTAAGTAGTCTTGTCAGCCTCTCAGTGAGAGCATTGATGAAAGTTAGAGTCTGGAGATGCAGGGAGAGTCTTTCTGCGAAAGCATCCAGACTCATATTAACAGCTCCTAAGCAATCAGCGTTGATGAGTTTCACTGCCTGCTTTTTTTTACTCAAGTCCATGTCAGAAGCAACGCTACAGTCTGTCAAACTTGAAGGACCGTGTTTTCTGTTCCACGGCATAGATTCCGGTAAGATCGTTTCATTTTATATACATATGTTAACGATAGACAGGGTCACAGTGGCAGTCCTTTTTATCTTTATGGAATCAAGGGTTAATATCCCCTGAGGGGGATTATTGAACAGTGGTTTTTTTTTAATCATATTTGTCACGTGATTTTGTCTGCGTTATGTGTAGGAGACGTTTGGGCTCATATGCTGATATGGAACATACAGGTTATTTTAATTTTATTATTCACATTTGAGAGCTGCACAGTTTTATTAAGCTGGCACGCTTAGCAGGGGCGGTCCTGCATGACGCACCGTGTTACCGGGAGTGGTCATGTTCTTCCATTTCCTATTCCTGACCGATTGTCTGCGACGAGGAGCGAGTTTCTCTAGCTGTCTGGGTCATAGGAGGTGGTGAATACCCCAGCCATTGGGGGTAAAGGTGCCATTTGTTTTTGTATTTTTCTATAATCTAAATTAGACAAGTTATGGAGGATTCTGATAATTTAGAGGGGGATCCCTCTTATACAGAATTTGATATCTGTGTATATTTTGAGGAGGCCTGGGTAGTCCAGCCCTCCTATTTATGTTCCAAATGCCTTAACAGGGTGTTCTCATCAACCAATGTTTGGATGTTAGAGACCACTGAGCCGTCCGCCTCTGAGGATTCTTCGTTCCGTGAGGTGTGTCCCCTAGATTCTTCTGTTCCTACACATGCAGTTTCCCCGAGTACTGCTGCTCCTTCGCCTGAAGGGGGCTTTTTTCCACCAGATGTTACTGCGCAGTTCTGCATGGCCATCTCTACGGCCTTAGCTATTTTGCCTCTTCCTGCTATGTACAAGTGAAGGGTTAATCCATGCACTCCTGCCCAGGGACCGTTGTGTAAATTGACGATTGTAGCCGACCAGTCAGCTGGGGATGCGGTTTTCTCTGAGGCTTCAGAGGTAGGACCTCTAGTGTCGGAGTCTGCTGATTTAATTCCTCCGACGGAAGAGGATTTAGCATTTAGATTTAGAATGGCATGCCTGTGCTTGCTTCTGAGAGAAATTCCTCAGAGAGATTCCGAGTACTGATCAGTCAGTCGGCTCTCAGTCCCCTAAATCAAATAGCGATCTTGATTAGACAAGGGAAGACAGATGGATCCCATTCCTTCTCATCTGTATATATATATATATATATATATATATATATATATATATATATATATATATATATATATATATATATATATATATATATATATACACACAGTGGATATAAAAAGTCTACACACCCCTGTTAAAATGTCAGATTTCTGTGATGTAAAAAAAATGAGACAACGATAAATAATTTCAGAACTTTTTCCACCTTTAATGTGACCTATAAACTGTACAAACTGAAATCTTTTAGATAGAGGGAAGAAAAAATATAAAAATAAAATAATATGGTTGCATAAGTGTGCACACCCTTAAAATAATACTTTGTTGAAGCACCTTTTGATTTTATTACAGCACTCAGTCTTTTTGGGTATGAGTCTATCAGCATGGCACATTTTGACTTGGCAAGATTTGCCCACTCTTCTTTGCAAAAACACTCTAAATCTGTCAGATTGCGAGGGCATCTCCTGTGCTCAGCCCTCTTCAGATCACCCCACAGATTTTCAATCGGATTCAGGTCTGGGCTCTGGCTGGGCCATTCCAAAACTTTAATCTTCTTCTGGTGAAGCCATTCCTTTGTTTATTTGGATGTATGCTTTGGGTCGTTGTCATGCTGAAAGATTAAGTTCCTATTCATGTTTAGCTTTCTAGCAGAAGCCTGAAGGTTTTGTGCCAATATTGACTGGTATTTGGAACTGTTCATAATTCCCTCTACCTTGAATAAGGCCCCAGTTCCAACTGAAGAAAAACAGCCCCAAAGCATGATGCTGCCACCACCATGCTTCACTGTGGGTATGGTGTTCTTTTGGTGATGTGCAGTGTTGTTTTTGCGCAAAACATATCTTTTGGAATTATGGCCAAAAGTTCAACCTTGGTTTCATCAGACCATAACACCTTTTCTCACATGCTTTTGGGAGACTTCAGGTGTGTTTTTGCAAAATGTAGCCTGGGTTGGATGTTTTTCTTCGTAGGAAAAGGCTTTCGTCTTGCCACTCTACCCCATAGCCCAGACATATGAAGAATACGTGAGATTTTTGTCACATGTACCACACAGCCAGTACTTGCCAGATATTCCTGCAGCTCCTTTAATGTTGCTGTAGGCCTCTTGGCAGCCTCCCAGACCAGTTTTCTTCTCTTTTTTCATAAATTTTGGAGGGATGTCCAGTTCTTGGTAATGTCACTGTTGTGCCATATTTTCTCCACTTGATGATGACTTTCTTCACTGTGTTCCATGGTATATCTAATGCCTTGGAAATTATTTTGTACCATTCTCCTGATTGATACATTTTAACAATGAGATCCCTCTGATGCTTTGGAAGCTCTCTGTGGACCATGGCTTTTGCTGTGGGATGCAACTAAGTAAATTTCAGGAAAGACCAACTAGAGCAGCTGAACTTTATTTGGGGTTAATCAGAGGCACTTTAAATGATGATAGGTGTATGCCGACTCCTATTTAACATGATTTTCAATTTGTTTGCTTAAAGAGACATGAAACCCAATTTTTTTCTTTCATGATTTAGAAAGAGCGTGTCATTTTAAACAACTTTCTAATTTACTTCTATTATCTAATTTGCTTCATTCTCTTGATATCACTTGATAAAAAGCATATCTAGATATGCTCAGTAGCTGCTGATTGGTTGCTGCACATAAAGGCCTTGTGTGATTGGCTCACACATGTACATTGCTAATTCTTCAACAAAGGATATCTAAATAATTCAGCAAATTGGATAATAGAAGTAAATTGGAAAGTTGTTTAAAATTGCATGCCCTATCTGAATCATGAAAGTTTAATTTTGACTAGACTGTCCCTTTAATTCTGAACACAGCTACATCCCCAGTTGCACACTTATGCAACCACATTATTTTAGTTTTTTTTGTTTTCTCCCATCCACCTAAAAGATTTCAGTTTGTTTTTCAATTGAGTTGTACAGTTTATAGGTCACATTAAAGGTGGAAAATGTTCTGAAATGATTTACCTTTGTCTCATTTTTTTACATCACAGAAACCTGACATTTTAACAGGGGTGTGTAGACTTTTTATATCCACTGTGTGTGTGTATATATATTATTTTATTTTATCTTAGAATCCCTGTTCGGAGCTCTATAGGGGCGTTTGTGTCGTATGACAGGCAGGACCTGTTTTTTGCACATTCCTTCTTGGCTATCACTTTTGTGTGCTTGCCTAATTTCTTTTCTATTCCGTTTCAGGATATTTTTTTTTTTAGAGCTCTTGGTTGTTGTAGAAATGGTTTTTAGAAAGACGTTTCATCGTATGGGATACTACATACTGACGACTTTGGTTGTCGCGTTTTCTGGAGACTTCCTGTGGAAGCATTTAGTTCCAGTTCGAGGTGATGGTTCCTTCGATATTTTCGAGTCGGATTTAAGCCATGGAGCTTATACTCCTTGATTTGGATTATTCTCAGGCTTCTAGCATAGCTGGAACTTTTCAGTTTAGTCCTTAAGTTGCTCTGACAGACATATCGGTTAAGTCTACTCTGCCCTTCTACTCGAGAGGAGGAGTTATTTCTAGCTATTCCGGTCCAGGCAGAGCAGGTCCATCTATTCTAGATGACAGGACAGACCTGTTTTAGGTAATATCTTGGATGGGCGCTTGATTCTGGATCATATTGGATCCAGGGGTCCTAGAGGCCAGGAGCTAGACTTGGCTAGTTACTTGTTGGGACAGTTTTTGGGCTCTGTTTGTTTCCTCTGCTCTAGAGGCTCATGAGCTTCAGTTTTTTTGCTATGGTTCTGACTGCGTTCAGGCTAGTGAGTCAATCTGATGCTCCTTTTGGAGCTTAGATATTATCTTTAAGGGGTTGCATCAGGCTACTTTTGTACCTGTGCAGGAGGTGGTCTTTGAATTTTATCTTCAATGATCTACCCCGTTTGTAGTGGGCTTCTACGTGCCATAGCTTTGTGTTGCAAAATTGCAATACGTATTCCTTATGGAGTTTCCTCTATAATAAGGCTGCTCTACGAGCCTAGTTTTCTTCCTAAGGTTGTGTTTTCTTGAGGCCTCAATCGAGAGATTGTGGTTGTTTATTTTTTTATGTTTTATTCCTTCTTTAGGAGGAAAGGGTTTTCCCTTTTTTAGGGAATCATGCCTTAAAGGGACAGTCTACACCAGAATTGTTATTGTTTTAAAAGATAGATAATCCCTTTTTTACCCATTCCCCAGTTTTGCATAACCAATACAGTTATATTTATATATTTTTACCTCTGTGATTATCTTGTATCTAAGTCTCTTCAAACTGACCCTTTTTTTCAGTTCTTTTGACAGACTTGCAGTTTAGCCAATCAGTGATAGCTCCCAGGTAACTTCACGTGCACGAGCACAGTGTTATGTATATAAAATACGTGAACTAACACCCTCTAGTGGTGAAAAACCTGTTAAAATGCATTCTTAAGAGGCGGCCTTCAAGGTCTAAGAAATTAGCATATGAACCTCCTAGGTTAAGCTTTCAACTAAGAATACCAAGAGAACAAAGCAAAATTGGTGATAACAGTAAATTGGAAAATTGTTTAAAATTACATGCTCTATCTGAATCATGAAAGTTTATTTTGGACTAGACTGTCCCTTTAATGCCTTCAGGCTACATAAGATTAGAAAGTTTCTCTGTTGAATATTGGTATCTGGGAAGTGTGAGAATCTGTAGACAAGTCGACTTCCTTATTTTTTGTTGAGGAGTGTCTTCTGTTTGACATTTGAGACAGCGGGACACTAGCCGTCTCAGAGGTTTAAGGCTCAATACGAGAGCAGTGACGTTATCTTGGGTCTCTGGCATGAGATCTGTATGGATCTGATTGTTGGGCGGATACTTGGTCCTCCTTGCATTCTTTTTCCAAAAAGTTTTTTTTGCTTCTGTTGAAGCATCCTTCAGGAGTATGGTTTTTTTTCAGGCTGTGGTGCCCTTAGATGGGGGCTGCCTCTCTTTTTGCTCTCCCGTTAGCATTCATTGTCCTCTGTAGCTTGGGTATAATTTCCCACAAGTAATTAATGCAGCTGTGGACTCTCCCTGTATTAAGAAGGAAAACATAAATTATGCTTACCAGATAATTTCCTTTCCTTCTGTACAGGGAGAGTCGACAGCTCCCGACCGTATTCTCCGAAGGGCGGCCCTAAATTTTATCTTGTTTTCTTCTGGCACCTTTTTTCCCCCTGATATTTCTCCTACTGTTCCTTGTTCCCTCGGCAGGATGACTGGGGGATGAGGGAAGTGGGGGAGGTATTTAAGCCTTTGGCTGGGGTGTCTGTGCCTCCTCCTGGTGGCCAGGTTTAGTATTCCCACAAGTAATGAATGCAGCTGTGGACTCTCCCTGTACAGAAGGAAAGGAAATTATCTGGTAAGCATAATTTTATGTTTTTACCTGCTGGAGTGTATTGAATTGTTTACAAATAGCTCCTTAACCTTTATATTGGCATTTACACAAACAGGAGCAAGCTGGGGAAGGTAGCTGACGGTATTCACATAAAACTTTGGGGCTTGGTTAGGAGTCTGAAAATCAGAGCAATGTTATTTAAAAATAAGCAAAAATATACATTTTTAAAAAAAAAAACTTTATGGGCTTTATAAATAGATCATCTACAAAACATTTATGCAAAGAAAAAATGAGTGTATAATGGCCCTTTAAATGCGCTTTTGAAACAGCTATTGCTTTTACTAGAAGCATGTTTTGGTTAAAGGGACACTGTACCCAAAAATTTAATTTCGTGATTCAGATTGAGCATGAAATTTCAAGCAAATTTCGAATTTACTCCTATTATCAAATTATCTTCATTCTCTTGGTATCTTTATTTTAAATGCAAGAATGTAAGTTTAGATGCCGGCCCATTTTTTGTGAACAACCTGGGTTGTCCTTGCTGATGGGTGGATAAATTCATCCAGCAATAAAAAAGTGCTGTCCAGAGTACTGAAACCAGAAAAAAAGCTTAGATGCCTTTTTTTAAAAAAAAATTGATAGCAAGAGAACAAAGAAAAATTGATAATAGGAGTAAATTAGAAAGTTGCTTAAAATTGCATGGTCTATCTGAATTACAAATGAACAAATTTGGGTTCAGTGTCCCTTTAATACAAGTATATTACAAAAATGCTTCTATTCAAAACTGAAATGCATCCATGTGGATTTCTGTTTTGGCTGGAATTTCCCTTTAAGGACAAGAAACCTCATGATTTGGATAGGACATAGAATTTTAAACAACTTTCCAATTTACTTCTATTATCAAATTTGCTTTATAAAAGACAAATGTGCTCGGGCACCAATCAGCAGCAGCTCCCACTAGTGTAGGATATGTGTGTATTCTTTTTCAACAAGGGATACCAAGAGAACAAAGCACATTAAAAATTAGAAGTAAATTTATAGCTGAATCACGCAAGTTTAATTTTGACTTTCCTATCCCTTTAATAAAGTTTTGCCAGTTGAGCCGCATATCTGGTTATCTAATAAATATTCAAATTCACTTTCTGCCTCTCAGAAGAAATTATTTTATATTCTTTGCAATGCAGCAAAGTTCACCCTGGTTAGAAGATGGAAATCAAAGGAGGTTTCATCTGTTGCGATGTGGATAGATACCGTGCTGAAGGTTTGACGCTAAAGGAGGTTTATACTGATCTTGTTTCTCTATGGGATTCTTATATCCACTCAGCCCAGTCTATTAATATATTTAGGATAGTTTGCTATATTTATTTCATAACTACTGGATCATAGTTTGTTCTATTACTTACATCTCCTTAAATAGCAGTCCAAAAGACTTGTTTTGTAGCTTAGTTCTACTAATAATACTGCAGATGTGTATATATATATATATATATATATATATGTGTGTGTGTCCTTGATGATTTGCGTTATATTAGAAAGTGTGCTTGTCTGCAATGTGCAGGAGATTTGCGCAAGTTATGCCTGTATTTAAAGGGACAGTTGCAAATTTCTTAAACACGATGGCGGTTTTCATGTTTTCTATTTTGTTGCTTTCACTTTTTAATGAAATTTCTCTCTGTGTGCAACAGATCAATTTGTGAACGTGTCTTTCAAGCAAATTTAATGTGTAAGTGTTGTTGCACCTGTGGCTGTTTACTATAGAAACAGAAAGGAATAGAGCAGTGCTCTCTGGTTGGGAACAACTCTGGAGTATTTTAGTTACATTTTATTCTGTTCTAAGATACTCAGAAAATAGAAAAGCTCATAATACAGTAATTGTTTTATAGGTGACTTCATACACTTCGTAAAGAACACATTATGGTTTGTGTACAATTATTTTGTTAATTTGTATCCAAGAGGTTAACCCTATTTCTTGTGCAATGTTTATTTAAAATCTTGTGTCTGTGGGACTCTTTGTCCTGTTAGCATTATAAATAAATGTTTTGCCAATGACATTTTATACTAATAGAAGAAAGCTATCTCTTGCTCTAATTCTCTCAGCACCCAGTCATTTGTCCAGGGTTCTAGATTTGTTTCAGAAATATGTAAATAGAAGTCTTCCATGGCTTGTCCCATCTGGCAGCCTAAGTGAGCTATCCGCTTCGTGCCAGAGTAAACAGTCATGCATTTATGTGTTTTTAAAATAAATCTTCAGCATAGCGTTATTTCTTGCTAATTTATTTTTTAACGGGAACAGATGCTGAGTGCCTCATTTTAATTATCACATGTATGTGCTGACACTGAGCTGTGTCCTGTAGGTGAAGAATCTGCATCATTGCTAATGACAGGATTGTTTCTTGTGGTTCCTGCTGAGTAAAATGATCAGTTACCCAAAGCTCTATATGTGTGTACAGGAAAGTCTGAGGGTATGGAAGGGTTCATTTTTATATGTATATGGTAAATATAGGCTGTGTTGTAATCCAAGAAAATAGTAACCATTTATAGTATTGCATCTCCTAAAGGTAAATGCTCCTTGGGGTACACTAAAATTACTTGTTAATATCCATTAAATCTGTTTCCTTGGCATCTGAGATACAATAATGTCAGTTTTTTTTTACCAGACATGATGTCTGATGACTAAACTGATCGCCAAGCAGCGTACACAGCCGCGGATCAAATATATGCACTCAGTGCTTAGAGTGAGTAAATGAATTTTAGCTATAATGCCAACCTCAGGTATTTCTGAGCAGGAGCTCTGTAATAAAACAACTGTGTGGGGTATTATTTATAGTTCTTTGGTTAGCAGTGGCTGTAGAGTTTGTAAAATTGTGCATCAAGTGATGCTATAACAAAGCTGATAATCACTATTGTTAGGAGACGGCACCATTATCACAACAAAGGAAACTAAAAAGCCTTTGTCATTTTCAGGAGAACAACTTTCTAGCAAACTGTTCAGGTCTGAGTGTTTTATGAGACCTTTATTTTGTTGGAAAACAATGAGTCACAAAGACTGGGTTAATTGAAAGCCTTAGTGATTGTGAAGGCAGAATCTGCAGCTGAAGGACGGGGCCAGCTCAGATGATCCTGTGTCTCCGCTGTCGCACGTAGCTTGGTGCAGGTATGGGCCCCATCTGAGGAGGTAAAGTACCATGGGGAGGGTCCTGCTTCATAAGAGCATCAGTGTTTAAGGGTTCAGTTCAGGTGTTTTCATCATTTTGGGTTTTGACAGATTACTAAAGAGTGACCCAGATCAGTAAGGAGACAACCATAGCTTTTCTAGGAGCCAGGGAATGTTTATATAAAACAATGTGTGTAAAGGCATCTAAAAAGTTAGGAACAAGAAGTAAATTTATGGGCTCCTTGTCTCTTTGGATTTGCTAAGCCTGATGGGTAGAAAGGCTTTGTTTTTATGTATTTATTTTTAAATAAATATTCTCTGCAGAGCAACAGTTGTAAGAAAATAAGGAGAAGTAAAATTGTTTAACTTTATTTTATTTTAATTAATTAGATGCATTGTGGGTTTTCAAAATTAATCATTTTATAGACCCAATATAGAGAGTCCCAAAGTCATTTGGCATCAGATAACTTGTGTGCTGTGTCATTTGTGAAACGGCCGCATGTCTCTTACTGTCTCTTTGGGATCAATACTTTATATAAATCTGTCTCATTTTAAATCTAAGCTCATTTTCCTCATGTTTGGTATAGAAGGCTGCATTCTTTTTACCTTTATAAAAACAGCATCTATAGTGATGTCAAGGTGTGAACCTAACAAATGTGATGGTTTGTGTTTCTGCACCTCCTATATAAGAATCACTTAAAGGGACACTGAACCCAAAATTTTTCTTTTGTAATTCAGAAAGAGCTTGCAATTGTAAGCAAATTTCTAATTTACTCCTATTATCACTTTTTCTTCGTTCTCTTGCTATCATTATTTGAAAAAGAAGGCATTTAAGCTTTTTTTTGGTTTCAGTACTCTGTACAGCACTTTTTTATTGGTGGATGAATTTATCCACCAATCAGCAAGGACAACCCAGGTTGTTCACCAAAAATGGTCCGGCATCTAAACTTACATTCTTGCATTTCAAATAAAGATACCAAGAGAATGAAGAAAATTTGATAATAGGAGTAAATTAGAAAGTTGCTTAAAATTTCATGCTTAATCTGAATCACAAAAGAAAATTTTGGGGTATAGTGTCCCTTTAAAGGGATATGAAACCTAACATTATTCTTTCAGAATTTAGACAGAATCAGACATTTTTAAACAACTTTTTCCAATTGACTTATATTATAAAATTGTATTTGTTCTCTTGGCATCCTTTGTAGAAGAATCAGCAATGCATTACTGGGAGCTAGTTAACGTATTGGGTGAGCCAATAAAATTAGGCATATATGTGCAGTCACCAATCAGCAGCTCCTGAACCTACCTAGGTATCCTTTGCAGCAAAGGATACAGAGAACAAAACAAATTAGATAATAGCACAGCTCACCCTGTCCCCTCCTGTACAGCTTACTCCATCCCCCCCTGCACAACTCCCCTCAGCTCACGCTATCCTCTCCTGTGCAGCTTCCTTCAGCTCACCCTATCCCCTCCTGCGCACCTTCCCTCAGCTCACCCGTCCCCTCCTGCGCACCTTCCTTCAGCTCACCCATCCCCTCCTGCGCACCTTCCCTCAGCTCACCCATCCCCTCCTGCGCACCTTCCCTCATTTCACCCCATCTGCTCCTGCGCACCTTCCCTCAGCTCACCCCATCCCCCCTGCGCACCTTCCCTCAGCTCACCCGTCCCCTCCTGCGCACCTTCCCTCAGCTCACCCGTCCCCTCCTGCGCACCTTCCCTCAGCTCACCCATCCCCTCCTGCGCACCTAAACTCAGCTCACCCTATCCCCTCCTGTGCACCTAAACTCAGCTCACCCCATCCCCTCCTGCGCACCTTCCCTCCGCTCACCGGTCCCCTCCTGCGCATCTTCCCTCAGCTCACCCCGTCCCCTCCTGCGCACCTAAACTCAGCTCACTCCATCCCCTCCTGCGCACCTTTCCTCAGCTCACCCCATCCCCTCCGGCGCACCTTCCCTCAGCTCACCCCATCCCCTCCTGCGCACCTTCCCTCAGCTCACCCATGCCCTCCTGAGCACCTTCCCTCAGCTCACCGGTCCCCTCCTGCGCACCTAAACTCAGCTCACCCCATCCCCTCCTGCGCACCTTCCCTCAGCTCACCCATCCCCTCCTGCGCACCTTCCCTCAGCTCACCGGTCCCCTCCTGCGCACCTTCCCTCAGCTCACCGGTCCCCTCCTGCGCACCTAAACTCAGCTCACCCCATCCCCTCCTGCGCACCTTCCCTCAGCTCACCCATCCCCTCCTGCGCACCTTCCCTCAGCTCACCCATGCCCTCCTGAGCACCTTCCCTCAGCTCACCCGTCCCCTCCTGCGCACCTTCCCTCAGCTCACCCATCCCCTCCTGCGCACCTTCCCTCAGCTCACCGGTCCCCTCCTGCGCACCTTCCCTCAGCTCACCGGTCCCCTCCTGCGCACCTAAACTCAGCTCACCCCATCCCCTCCTGCGCACCTTCCCTCAGCTCACCCATCCCCTCCTGCGCACCTTCCCTCAGCTCACCCATCCCCTCCTGCGCACCTTCCCTCAGCTCACCCATGCCCTCCTGAGCACCTTCCCTCAGCTCACCCGTCCCCTCCTGCGCACCTTCCCTTAGCTCACCCATCCCCCTCCTGCGCACCTTCCCTTAGCTCACCCATCCCCCTCCTGCGCACCTTCCCTCAGCTCACCCATCCCCTCCTGCGCACCTTCCCTCAGCTCACCCATCCCCTCCTGCGCACCTTCCCTCAGCTCACCCATCCCCTCCTGCGCACCTTCCCTCAGCTCACCCATGCCCTCCTGAGCACCTTCCCTCAGCTCACCCGTCCCCTCCTGCGCACCTTCCCTTAGCTCACCCATCCCCCTCCTGCGCACCTTCCCTTAGCTCACCCATCCCCCTCCTGCGCACCTTCCCTCAGCTCACCCATCCCCTCCTGCTCACCTTCCCTCAGCTCACCCATCCCCCTCATGCGCACCTTCCCTCAGCTCACCCATCCCCTCCTGCGCACCTTCCCTCAGCTCACCCATCCCCTCCTGCGCACCTTCCCTCAGCTCACCCGTCCCCTCCTGCGCACCTTCCCTTAGCTCACCCATCCCCCTCCTGCGCACCTTCCCTTAGCTCACCCATCCCCCTCCTGCGCACCTTCCCTCAGCTCACCCATCCCCTCCTGCGCACCTTCCCTCAGCTCACCCATCCCCCTCATGCGCACCTTCCCTCAGCTCACCCATCCCTTCCTGCGCACCTTCCCTCAGCTCACCCATCCCCTCCTGCGCAGCTTCCCTCAGCTCACCCATGCCCTCCTGAGCACCTTCCCTTAGCTCACCCGTCCCCTCCTGCGCACCTTCCCTTAGCTCACCCATCCCCCTCATGCGCACCTTCCCTCAGCTCACCCGTCCCCTCCTGCGCACCTTCCCTTAGTCCACCCATCCCCCTCCTGCGCACCTTCCCTTAGCTCACCCATCCCCCTCCTGCGCACCTTCCCTCAGCTCACCCATCCCCTCCTGCGCACCTTCCCTCAGCTCACCCATCCCCCTCATGCGCACCTTCCCTCAGCTCACCCATCCCCTCCTGCGCACCTTCCCTCAGCTCACCCATCCCCTCCTGCGCACCTTCCCTCAGAGAAGAAAAAAAAGAAGGCATTTAAGCTTTTTTTTGGTTTCAGTACTCTGTACAGCACTTTTTTATTGGTGGATGAATTTATCCACCAATCAGCAAGGACAACCCAGGTTGTTCACCAAAAATGGTCCGGCATCTAAACTTACATTCTTGCATTTCAAATAAAGATACCAAGAGAATGAAGAAAATTTGATAATAGGAGTAAATTAGAAAGTTGCTTAAAATTTCATGCTTAATCTGAATCACAAAAGAAAATTTTGGGGTATAGTGTCCCTTTAAAGGGATATGAAACCTAACATTATTCTTTCAGAATTTAGACAGAATCAGACATTTTTAAACAACTTTTTCCAATTGACTTATATTATAAAATTGTATTTGTTCTCTTGGCATCCTTTGTAGAAGAATCAGCAATGCATTACTGGGAGCTAGTTAACGTATTGGGTGAGCCAATAAAATTAGGCATATATGTGCAGTCACCAATCAGCAGCTCCTGAACCTACCTAGGTATCCTTTGCAGCAAAGGATACAGAGAACAAAACAAATTAGATAATAGCACAGCTCACCCTGTCCCCTCCTGTACAGCTTACTCCATCCCCCCCTGCACAACTCCCCTCAGCTCACGCTATCCTCTCCTGTGCAGCTTCCTTCAGCTCACCCTATCCCCTCCTGCGCACCTTCCCTCAGCTCACCCGTCCCCTCCTGCGCACCTTCCTTCAGCTCACCCATCCCCTCCTGCGCACCTTCCCTCAGCTCACCCATCCCCTCCTGCGCACCTTCCCTCATTTCACCCCATCTGCTCCTGCGCACCTTCCCTCAGCTCACCCCATCCCCCCTGCGCACCTTCCCTCAGCTCACCCGTCCCCTCCTGCGCACCTTCCCTCAGCTCACCCGTCCCCTCCTGCGCACCTTCCCTCAGCTCACCCATCCCCTCCTGCGCACCTAAACTCAGCTCACCCTATCCCCTCCTGTGCACCTAAACTCAGCTCACCCCATCCCCTCCTGCGCACCTTCCCTCCGCTCACCGGTCCCCTCCTGCGCATCTTCCCTCAGCTCACCCCGTCCCCTCCTGCGCACCTAAACTCGGCTCACTCCATCCCCTCCTGCGCACCTTTCCTCAGCTCACCCCATCCCCTCCGGCGCACCTTCCCTCAGCTCACCCCATCCCCTCCTGCGCACCTTCCCTCAGCTCACCCATGCCCTCCTGAGCACCTTCCCTCAGCTCACCGGTCCCCTCCTGCGCACCTAAACTCAGCTCACCCCATCCCCTCCTGCGCACCTTCCCTCAGCTCACCCATCCCCTCCTGCGCACCTTCCCTCAGCTCACCGGTCCCCTCCTGCGCACCTTCCCTCAGCTCACCGGTCCCCTCCTGCGCACCTAAACTCAGCTCACCCCATCCCCTCCTGCGCACCTTCCCTCAGCTCACCCATCCCCTCCTGCGCACCTTCCCTCAGCTCACCCATGCCCTCCTGAGCACCTTCCCTCAGCTCACCCGTCCCCTCCTGCGCACCTTCCCTCAGCTCACCCATCCCCTCCTGCGCACCTTCCCTCAGCTCACCGGTCCCCTCCTGCGCACCTTCCCTCAGCTCACCGGTCCCCTCCTGCGCACCTAAACTCAGCTCACCCCATCCCCTCCTGCGCACCTTCCCTCAGCTCACCCATCCCCTCCTGCGCACCTTCCCTCAGCTCACCCATCCCCTCCTGCGCACCTTCCCTCAGCTCACCCATGCCCTCCTGAGCACCTTCCCTCAGCTCACCCGTCCCCTCCTGCGCACCTTCCCTTAGCTCACCCATCCCCCTCCTGCGCACCTTCCCTTAGCTCACCCATCCCCCTCCTGCGCACCTTCCCTCAGCTCACCCATCCCCTCCTGCGCACCTTCCCTCAGCTCACCCATCCCCTCCTGCGCACCTTCCCTCAGCTCACCCATCCCCTCCTGCGCACCTTCCCTCAGCTCACCCATGCCCTCCTGAGCACCTTCCCTCAGCTCACCCGTCCCCTCCTGCGCACCTTCCCTTAGCTCACCCATCCCCCTCCTGCGCACCTTCCCTTAGCTCACCCATCCCCCTCCTGCGCACCTTCCCTCAGCTCACCCATCCCCTCCTGCTCACCTTCCCTCAGCTCACCCATCCCCCTCATGCGCACCTTCCCTCAGCTCACCCATCCCCTCCTGCGCACCTTCCCTCAGCTCACCCATCCCCTCCTGCGCACCTTCCCTCAGCTCACCCGTCCCCTCCTGCGCACCTTCCCTTAGCTCACCCATCCCCCTCCTGCGCACCTTCCCTTAGCTCACCCATCCCCCTCCTGCGCACCTTCCCTCAGCTCACCCATCCCTTCCTGCGCACCTTCCCTCAGCTCACCCATCCCCTCCTGCGCAGCTTCCCTCAGCTCACCCATGCCCTCCTGAGCACCTTCCCTTAGCTCACCCGTCCCCTCCTGCGCACCTTCCCTTAGCTCACCCATCCCCCTCATGCGCACCTTCCCTCAGCTCACCCGTCCCCTCCTGCGCACCTTCCCTTAGTCCACCCATCCCCCTCCTGCGCACCTTCCCTTAGCTCACCCATCCCCCTCCTGCGCACCTTCCCTCAGCTCACCCATCCCCTCCTGCGCACCTTCCCTCAGCTCACCCATCCCCCTCATGCGCACCTTCCCTCAGCTCACCCATCCCCTCCTGCGCACCTTCCCTCAGCTCACCCATCCCCTCCTGCGCACCTTCCCTCAGCTCACCCGTCCCCTCCTGCGCACCTTCCCTCAGCTCACCCGTCCCCTCCTGAGCACCTTCCCTCAGCTCACCCGTCCCCTCCTGCGCACCTTCCCTCAGCTCACCCGTCCCCTCCTGAGTACCTTCCCTCAGCTCACCCGTCCCCTCCTGCGCACCTTCCCTTAGCTCACCCGTCCCCTCCTGCGCACCTTCCCTTAGCTCACCCATCTCCCTCCTGCGCACCTTCCCTTAGCTCACCCATCCCCCTCCTGCGCACCTTCCCTCAGCTCACCCATCCCCCTCATGCGCACCTTCCCTCAGCTCACCCATCCCCTCCTGCGCACATACCCTCCTGCTCAGCTCACCCCATCCCCTCCTGCTCAGCTTACCCTATCCTCTCCTGCTCAGCTCACCCTATTCTCTCCTGCGCACCTTCCCTCAGCTCACCCGTCCCCTCCTGCGCACCTTCCCTTAGCTCACCCATCCCCCTCCTGCGCACCTTCCCTTAGCTCACCCATCCCCCTCCTGCGCACCTTCCCTCAGCTCACCCATCCCTTCCTGCGCACCTTCCCTCAGCTCACCCATCCCCTCCTGCGCAGCTTCCCTCAGCTCACCCATGCCCTCCTGAGCACCTTCCCTTAGCTCACCCGTCCCCTCCTGCGCACCTTCCCTTAGCTCACCCATCCCCCTCATGCGCAACTTCCCTCAGCTCACCCGTCCCCTCCTGCGCACCTTCCCTTAGTCCACCCATCCCCCTCCTGCGCACCTTCCCTTAGCTCACCCATCCCCCTCCTGCGCACCTTCCCTCAGCTCACCCATCCCCTCCTGCGCACCTTCCCTCAGCTCACCCATCCCCCTCATGCGCACCTTCCCTCAGCTCACCCATCCCCTCCTGCGCACCTTCCCTCAGCTCACCCATCCCCTCCTGCGCACCTTCCCTCAGCTCACCCGTCCCCTCCTGCGCACCTTCCCTCAGCTCACCCGTCCCCTCCTGAGCACCTTCCCTCAGCTCACCCGTCCCCTCCTGCGCACCTTCCCTCAGCTCACCCGTCCCCTCCTGAGCACCTTCCCTCAGCTCACCCGTCCCCTCCTGAGCACCTTCCCTCAGCTCACCCGTCCCCTCCTGCGCACCTTCCCTTAGCTCACCCGTCCCCTCCTGCGCACCTTCCCTTAGCTCACCCATCTCCCTCCTGCGCACCTTCCCTTAGCTCACCCATCCCCCTCCTGCGCACCTTCCCTCAGCTCACCCATCCCCCTCATGCGCACCTTCCCTCAGCTCACCCATCCCCTCCTGCGCACATACCCTCCTGCTCAGCTCACCCCATCCCCTCCTGCTCAGCTTACCCTATCCTCTCCTGCTCAGCTCACCCTATTCTCTCCTGCACACCTTTCCTCAGCTCACCCCATCCCCTCCCATCAGCTCACCCATTCCCTCCTACGCACCTTCCTTCAGCTCACCCTATCCTCTCCTGCACACCTTTCCTAAGCTCACCCTGACCCCTCCTGCTTAGCTCACTCTATCTTCTCCTGCGCACCTTCCTTCAGCTCACCCCATCTTCTCCTGCACTCTTTCCTTCAGCTCACCCTGTCCCCTCCTGCTTAGCTCACTCTATCTTCTCCTGCGCACCTTCCTTCAGCTCACCCCATCTTCTCTTGCGCTCCTTCCTTCAGCTCACCCTGTCCCCTCCTGCTTAGCTCACCCATTCCCTCCTGCGCATCTTCCCTCAGCTCACCCCATCTTCTCCTGCGCACCTTCCTTCAGCTCACCCTGTCCCCTCCTGCTCAGCTCACCCATCCACTCCTGTGCAGCTTCCCTCAACTCCCCCCTAGCTTTTTGAGCAGCTCCCTGTTAACTGCCTGCACACCATCCTGCGCCACCTTAGCTGACCCCATCGCATGATGTAAAGGAAAGAATACACATTGCAGGTTACTTGTGTATTAACTGAAATACTTTCTCTCTGGTTGTCTTACGGAGTATATGTTGCACTGGCGTTGAATTATTTCCCTTGCTGCACACAGTACTTGTATAACAAGAGGTTAAAAGGCTGGTACACCAGATTATCTGGGCCATAGTCAGGACGAGCCTTTGCTTGGCAGTAGTGCTGCTCAGCTTTGTTTGTACTAAATGTGCTTCTGTCTTTAGAAGTTGTTTATATTTGGATAGTGCACTGGGCTGGCAGCCGGCCGTGACACAAACATTTTACATGGATTTATTTGTGTTACTTTTAGAATGAAAAATAAAAATGGAAAGATCCTTTGGCAGCCAAAATTAACCCTATGGAAAAGGGCAAAACTATTTCTGAATTTAGAGCCTTTAATACCCAGATCTTCAGATCCCAGCATTCTGCTGTTTAGTGTGTCTGCTCTGGTGGCGAGATTAAAGGGACATAATTTTTCTTGCGTGATTCAATTTTAAACAATTTCCCAATTTACTTCTATTATCATATTTTCTTTGTTTTCTTGTTATCTGTTGTTGAAAAGCAGGGTTGTAAGCTCAGGTGTGTGCTCGTGTCTGCAGCACTATACGGCAACAGTTTTGCAACTATGTTATACATTAGCAAGAGCACTAGATGGCAGCAGCTTTATAATAATGTTATACATTAGCAAGAGCACTAGATGGCAGCAGCTTTATAATAATGTTATACATTAGCAAGAGCACTAGATGGCAGCAGTTTTATAATAATGTTATACATTAGCAAGAGAACTAGATGGCAGCAGCTTTATAATTATGTTATACATTAGCAAGAGCACTAGATGGCAACAGCTTTATAACAATGTTATACATTAGCAAGAGCACTAGATGGCAGCAGCTTTATAATAATTTTATACATTAGCAAGAGCACTAGATGGCAGCAGCTTTATAATAATGTTATACATTAGCAAGAGCACTAGATGGCAGCAGCTTTATAATAATGTTATACATTAGCAAGAGCACTACATGGCAGCAGCTTTATAATAATGTTATACATTAGCAAGAGCACTAGATGGCAGCAGCTTTATAATAATGTTATACATTAGCAAGAGCACTAGATGGCAGCAGCTTTATAATAATGTTATACATTAGCAAGAGCACTACATGGCAGCAGCTTTATAATAATGTTATACATTAGCAAGAGCACTAGATGGCAGCAGCTTTATAATAATGTTATACATTAGCAAGAGCACTAGATGGCAGCAGCTTTATAATAATGTTATACATTAGCAAGAGCACTAGATGGCAGCAGCTTTATAATAATGTTATACATTAGCAAGAGCACTAGATGGCAGCAGCTTTATAATAATGTTATACATTAGCAAGAGAACTAGATGGCAGCAGCTTTATAATAATGTTATACATTAGCAAGAGCACTAGATGGCAGCAGCTTTATAATAATGTTATACATTAGCAAGAGCACTAGATGGCAGCAGTTTTATAATAATGTTATACATTAACAAGAGAACTAGATGGCAGCAGCTTTATAATAATGTTATACATTAGCAAGAGCACTAGATGGCAGCTGTTTTATAATGTTATACATTAGCAAGAGCACTAGATGGCAGCAGCTTTATAATAATGTTATACATTAGCAAGAGCACTACATGGCAGCAGCTTTATAATAATGTTATACATTAGCAAGAGCACTAGATGGCAACAGCTTTATAATAACGTTATACATTAGCAAGAGCACTAGATGGCAGCACTATTTCTTGTCATGTAGTGCTCTAGATGCCTACCTAGGTATCGCTTCAACAAAGAATAACATGAAAACTAAGCAAATTTAATAATAGAAGTAATTTGGAAACGTTTGATAAATTATGAATAATGAAAGAAAAAATGTGGGTTTCATGTCCCTTTAATAGAAATATCGCACAGATGTAGCAGACATGGGGGAAATTCATTGACGTTAGATAAAGAAGCATTATTGGGAATAACTTGAGAGACTTCATTTTCGTGTAAAAACAAGTACAAGACGTATTCATTTGACATTTGGTTTAGAAATAATTATCAGTGTAAAATTCCTCTTCCGTCATGAAACAGTGAGTAGTGTGGAATTGTAATTTATAGTCTCTTTTCAAATAGACATGAAAATCACAAACGTTCATAAAGCAGATAGTGTACAGTTTTATAAAAAAGTTTTTTCTTCTTCTTAAACTTGGCTCTTTTGCATGACCAAATACCTAGGTACTCTCAGGAGTGTACACAATATGTATAACACTCTTATAAACATTGCTGTAAACGCACCTGCCACCCAGTGTTTACTGTGTAGTCAAAAAATAAACCTTCACGATTCAGATAGGGCATGTCATTTCCAATTTTCCAATTTACTTTTATCATCAATTTTGCTTTGTTTTCTTGGTATTCTTAGTGGAAAGCTAAACCTAGCTAATTTCTTAGCCCCTGAAGGCTGCCTATTATCTGAATGCATTCTGACATTGTTTCACAACTAGAGGGCGTTTGTTCATGTGTGCCATATAGATAACATTGTGCTCACACCCATGGAGTTAACTAGGTGTCAGCACTGATTTGAGCAAGTCTGTCAAAAGAACTGAAAGGGGGCAATCTGCAGAGGTAAAAAGTATATTAATATAACAGTGTTGGTTATGCAAAACTGGGGAATGGGTAATAAAGGGATTATCTATCTTTTTAATCAATAAAAAGTACCACAGTATGCTCTCATGGAAAGCCCCGAAGTTTCATCCAGAGGAGACCAATAGAAAGGGTTATTTACATTTGATAAATAAAAGTAAAAAAAAAAATGCATATTTTACCTGAATCCAGTTTATATTTTCACTTCCATGTCATTTTAATAAAGAAGGTAAAATGTAGGTATATATTAAATGATAAGCAAGCTCAACGCATAAAATATGTACCTTAGTTGGCTCAGGAAAAATGCTCTCAAAAATAATGGTGCAGACCCAGAATACTATATTACTTTAAATTTACAAACGTAGACACTAAAGATATGAAAGTCTTAGGGTAAAAGAAAGGGAATTCAGCGCTGTTTTGAAAAGAGTCTAGTGTCTGCCTTTGTAAATAGGTAGTGTCTACCTTTGTAAATTTAAAGTAATGGTAAAATGCAGGATATTCTCAGCTCGTCAAATTTTTATTTACATAACGGATGTCATTTTTTTTATACTGGAAAAAAACCAACTGTTAAAACTACATACGGGAGGCAACTGTGTAATATGCATATAACAACTTCAAATAACTTTCATGGTTGTTCAATAAAAGCGAAGCTGTACCTACAAATAATTATATTTACTGTAGGCCAGATGGGCTGTTGGTTTTGTAAACTATGGTCACACCCTCCCGTCTTCCTGCTGGGATCGTGTGGTATAAAAGGGCTGTATATGCGCAGCAAGTTTCCATAAAATTAGCCCTGTGTTTTAAAGGATTATGACTCCCTCTTGTTTTATGAAGTCTTCCCCGCCCAGAATAAAGCTTTCAGCACAGGTTAATATGTTTAGAGGTATTTCAGACGGTCGCTTCTGCCTCACAAACAGTGAACATGTGCTGCAGCCAATAGCGATGCAGGCTTTATTCTCTCTCTAACGTCTCGCTATTGCAAATCTGTTTAAAATGTAGGAGCCAGACAGTGGTATTTCTGTATGGAGAATAACTCAAGAGCCAGCAGTAAAATTCTATGCGCCAGTGGATCTGTGGCTCCTGGATTTGTCGGGCCCTAGGTTAAAGAATAAAAAAAATGTATTCTCCTACTGATCTAATAGTTTTGTTTTAAAGTTTATTTTTAATTTTTGTGTGTGTTAAGTTTGTGTAAATAAAGGGATATGAAACCCCCAAAAATTATCTTGTGATTCAGACAGAGCATACAATTTTAAAAAATGTACTTCATTTAAATTTGCTTCATTCTCATGGTTTGCTTTGTTGAAGAAATACCTAGGTAGGTAGGTACCTGGAGCAAAGGAAAGAGTGCTGCCATCTATTGCTCTTGCAAATGAATAACATTCCTGCAACACTGCTGCTATATTGTGTTCCAGACACGTGCACACACCCAAGCTTACATCCCTGCTTTTCAGCACTAGTTACCAAGAGAATGAAGAAAATTTGATAATACAAGTAAACAAGACAGTTATTTCAAATTGTATGCTCTATCTGAATCATAACAATAAAATATTGGGTTTCATGGCCCTCTAAATGTGTCATTACAACATGATGATATATTGAAAAGGACAAAAGTACAAAAATAAAATACATGTTGTAAATAAATGTGTGTTTCACCCCAGGAAAGGGATTTAGCACATAGATAAAGTCAGCTGTAGAGCGGCAATGACAAGAAACATATCTGTGTACCCACCATTCACCAACAATGGAGAACAAGGTACATTTGAGAACAGAAGTAAAATGAAAATTGCCTCTTGTATCTGAACCATGAATACGTTTTTTAATGTCGCAATAAAGGGATATTTAATTTCTGTTCTAATGTTTTATTATACAAAGTATTAACAAAAAGTGTGCAAGTATATGTTCCTCTTATTTTCCTAAAATGCCCACACAAGACTTTCCAAGGGGTTTCACTGGACTGCTCAAAATGACAGGTACCTGCAGATCTTTTACAGCGCAGTGTTGAGTTGCTGATACTTACTGTGCATAAGTAAAAAATGACTGTCTTCTATTGCTGTATTCCATTTTTTAACCAATCGTCACCTAGCTTTGTTTTAAGACTGACGTTTTATTTCTCTACGCTTCAGAGGACGATGCACAATACACAAATAGGCTAGATTTACTATCCCTGTAGGCGGTTGGCAAGTAGTGAACTTGTCCGCCTGCAGTCGCCACTTGTGATGCTGCATCACAAAATGTAACCTTACACTAGAGGACTGTTGTGTAATGCCGCCCCCTGCTCCGGCACAACTTATTGCGCTAAAGCAGAGAATGTCATTTCTGAGGTGGCGGTGAGCAAAAAGAAACGGTTTCTGCTAATTAAATGTGTCAGCAGGCTCGCTCATGCAAACCTGCCCCAAAATGCTGCAAATGTAGCTTAATAATGTTTTTATTACACTTCCTAATCTGAGGAGGTGTGAAAGGGACATCAAGCTATTCAGATAGAGCATACAACTGTATAATTAGCTTCTATTATTAAACTTGCTTCATCCTCTTGGTGTCCTTTGTGGAAGGAGCAGCAGTGCACAGCTGGGAGCTAGCTGTATATGTTGGTCAAGCCAATTATCAAAAAGCATTTATGTGCAGCCACCAAGTTCCCAGTAGTGCATTGCTACTCATGGGCCTACATAGATATGCTGTTTAAAGGAACTCTAATGTCAAATGAAACTTTCATGAGTCAGAGCAGCATTTTTAAGAGACTTTGCAGTTTACTTTCATTATCACATTGTGCACAGTCTATTTATATGCACACTTTCTGAGGCACCAGATACTACTGAGCATGTGCAAGAGTTCAGTGTATATGAGTGTCTGATTGGCTGATGGCTGTCGCATGATACAGTCGGGTGGCAAATTAAAGTACATTTTTAAATTGGTCATAAAAAAATCTACTGCTCATTTAAAAGTGCTGTTGTATTGTCTTTGTATTATACATGTGTTAGTTCTACTGTTTTTAATGGTCCTTTAACAAAGGATACAAAGAAAACCGGTTTCCGACTGCAAAAACGTGGATAATTAGAAGCTGTCTATAAACCACCAGATCCATATTTGACTCTTTTCAGTGACACACAGAGTAGCGATACATTTACCAATTTACACTGACTAGCGGGGTCAGCACATGTAACAGAACCAGCTGACAGAGGGCTGTAGATCACGTGCATTGCTCACAATATACATTCACTATCAGATATACCTCTGTGTGTCAGAGGCAATCAGATTGTAAGTATTTAGGCAAACAGTCTAGTTCTTACCCGGTTCTATGTTCTAGGCTGGGGGGATGTATTAGTCTAAATCAGTGTTTTTCAACCAGTGTGCCGTGAGAGATCCTCAGGTGTGCCGCGGCAGACTGACAACAGTGCGGGGGTGTCCCTCTTTCAAATTTTTAAATATTGGTAGGTATGTTGCAGGCTCATCAGGCATCATTTACAACCATGACATTGACATTCATTCACAGACAATCATTATGATTGTTTGTGAATGAATGTCAATATGTCATGTATAGATTGTAGGAGGCATGGCATGACAGCACAGTACAGTGTGTATATATATATATATATATATATATATATATATATATACTTATACTCCAAGTTGCAAGGAAGGCAGTCTCCGTTTCAAATAGCTTTTATTAGGGTAAACGTTTTCGGGGTGGTCTGAGGACGGGGGAGACCCCGAAAACGTTTACCCTAATAAAAGCTATTTGAAACGGAGAGTGCCTTCCTTGTAACTTGGAGTATTATTTTGATTAGAAGTGCACCCCGGAGGTTGTTGTATATGGAGTGCTGGTTCCCCTTGTTTACTATATTATATATATATATATATATATATATATATATATATATATATATATATATATATATATATATATATATATATATATATATATATATATACACTGTATATATATATATCCTGTATTAGGCTACGTGTGATTTTGTAAAATTTTGGGATGGTGGTGTGCCACAGGATTTTTTAATGTAAAAAAGTGTGCCACAGCAAAAAAAAGGTTAAAAATCACTGGTCTAAATGCTTTTAAATGGTTTCTCACATATGCACCAGTTTTGCTTGTTGGATTTATGTCAAATCTGTGTAAATTTTAACAGTTGTATAGAAGTTAAAGGGACATTCCAGCCAAAATTGGAATCCACCTGGATGCATTTCAGTTTTGAAAAGAAGCATTTCTGTAATATACATGCATTAGCAAAAGTGCTTCTTATAAAAGCTATAACTGTTTCAAATATGTATTTAAGTATGCTCGTGCACCTGCATTTTATACACAGAACTTGCTCAGAGATCCTAAAGTGCTTGTACCATCTGGTAATGACTAAGTTAATTGCCGACACGATCTGAGCAGCTGCAGTATTTAAAATGCTGGTGCACTGAGAATATCTAGCTATGCCTCACATGCACGTGCAGAGAAAAATGTTCTCACTAAAACAGTCATAACTTTTACTAGAAACATTTTTGCCAATACCTGTATATTGTAAATATGTTTCTATTCAAAGATGTAATTCATATATGTACATTTAAATTTTGACCCGAATGTCCCTTTAAACTAGTATCTCTAACAGCAAGATTACAAGTAGCACATTATGAGTTTTCCGTGCGCGATATGGTCTTTAGCAATCAATTTCCATTGCGCAGTCTTGAAAAATCGCACATACGCATTCGCCTTTTACGCAACAATCCTTTCTGCTCTCGAAGAGCTGTAGTTAATTTATCTACAACATAAACATTTCAAAAATACATTACAACGTACAGTTACACTCATATTAACACTGTCTAACAAAATTATTAATAAAAAATATTCAACACAAAAGTTATAAGGTCTTAAAGGTAGGAGATCTCGGGTGTTAGAAAAAAAAAGCCGACACAGGGATTTTACATTGACATACACACACACACATAGAGTCCTGGCAAAGGTTTTGAGAATGACACAAATATTAATTTTTACAATCTCTGCTGCTTCAGTGTTTTTATATATTTTTGTCAGATGTTACTATGGTATGCTGAAGTATAATTACAAGCATTTCATAAGCATCCAAGGCTTTTATTGACAATTAAATTAAGTTTATGTAAAGAGTCAATATTTGCAGTGTTGACTCTTCTTTTTCAAGACCCCTGCAATTTGCCCTGGCATGCTGTCAATCAACTTCTGGGCCACATCCTGACTGATGGCAGCCCATTCTTGCATAATCAATGCTTAGAGTTTGTCAGAATTTGTGGGGGGGGGGGGGGGTTTGTTCACCCGCCTCTTGAGGGTTGACCAAAAGTTCTCAATGGGATTTAGGTCTAGGGAGTTTCATGGCCATGGACCCAAAATGCTGTTGTTTTGTTCCCCAAGCCACTTAGTTATCACTTTGCTTTATGGCAAGGTGATCCATCATGCTGGAAAAGGCATTGTTCATCACCAAACTGTTCTTGGATGGTTGGGAGAAGTTGCTCTTGGAGAATGTTTTTGTACCATTTTCTCTTACTTGGTGTATTCAGTCCACGGATTCATCCTTACTTGTGGGATATTCTCAATCCCTACAGGAAGTGGCAAAGAGAGCACACAGCAAAGCTGTCCATATAGCTCCCCTCAGGATCCGCCCCCCCAGTCATTCTCTTTGCCGCTCTAACAAGTAGCATCTCCACGGGAGGGTAAAGAGTATGTGGTGTTAGATTTGTAGTTTTTATTTCTTCAATCAAGAGTTTGTTATTTTAAAATAGTGCCGGTTTGTACTATTTACTCTGAGGCAGAAAGTTATGAAGATTTCTGCTGAGAGGAAAAAGATTTTAGCATGTTGTAACTAAAATCCATTGCTGTTCCCATGCAGGACTGTTGAGTACAGGAGAACTTCAGTTGGGGGGAACAGTTTGCAGGCTTATACTGCTTAAGGTATGTTCAGTCATTTTTTCTAACAAGACCTGGTAGTGCTAGAAGACTGACAGAAATCCCATGAGGGAAGGTAAGCCATTTTCTGAGACACAGTATAGAATGTTGGCTTCAGTTAAGGGCTTTAATACTGACAGACACTGTGATGGGCTAAATTGATTACTTTATTAATGTAATCTTATATTTATTAAGCGTTTTAGACGTTGGAAACACTTTTTAGGGACTTTTTTTTTACGCCTGGCATTTTGTAAGACAGCTAATCTGACTCAGAAAGGCCCCATAACTCTGGAGTAATGAAGGAGGGGGCCTCATTTTCGCGCCTCAATTGCGCAGTTGATTTGCAACACAGCTCCATGCAGCTTCATGTGCAGAGCCTTTAGAGTACAGGAGGACTTCAGGGAGGCTTAATTTACACCTGCAAATAACCCTAAAGGAAGGTAAAGCCACAGCAAAGACTGTGGCATAGTACTGTAGTGGGTTTAACCGGGTATTTACTTCATTTTGCTCCGGTTTGGGCATTAAGGGGTTAAACGATTTGAAAATTTGTGTGCAATCATTTCAAGGCATTAGGATCATGTGGTGAAAATTTCATTAAGATCGGATGTTTTTTGATGATTTGGTAAAAAAGTGTGTGCCTTTTATTATTTAAAGAGACAGTAACGTTTTTTCAAAAAGTATTTTTTTCCTTAACGGAGGGTAATGAGGATAGTCCTTCTTCCTCCCCCCACGTGTCTACACCAGTTACGCCCGCGCAAGCGATGCCTAGTACCTCTAGCGCATTGGCCCCTGTTACTTTACAACAATTAGCAGCAGTAATGGATAATTCCCTTGCAGCATTTTTATCCAAACTGCCAGTTTTTCCAAGAAAGCGCGATAGCTCAGTTTTAAATACAGAAGATGAGCAATCTGAAGCTTTGGATAATTTATCTGTAGTACCCTCACAAAACTCAGAGGTAGCAGTGAGGGAAGGGCTGTCTGAGGGAGAAATTTCTGACACAGGAAAAGTTTCTCAGCAGGCAGAGTCAGATTCCTTAGCGTTTAAATTTAAGCTGGAACACCTCCGCGTCCTGCTTAAGGAGGTTTTAGCTACGCTGGATGATTGTGACCCCATGGTGGTCCCTGAAAAATTGTGTAAAATGGACAGATTTTTAGAGGTCCCTGTATACACTGAGGCATTTCCGATCCCAAAGAGGGTGGCGGATATTGTGACTAAGGAGTGGGAGAGACCAGGTGTACCCTTTGTTCCCCCACCTATCTTTAAGAAAATGTTCCCCATAAACGACCCTAGGCGGGACGAGTGGCAGACGGTCCCTAAGGTAGAGGGGGCTGTTTCAACGCTGGCCAAGCGTACAACTATACCAATAGAGGACAGTTGTGCTTTCAAAGATCCTATGGATAAAAAATTGGAAGGATTGCTGAAGAAAATTTTTGTTCAGCAAGGTTTTCTGCTTCAACCAATTGCCTGCATTATTCCGGTAACTACTGCAGCGGCTTTTTGGTTCGAGGCCCTGGAGGAGTCGCTCCAGAGGGAGACTTCATACGACGAGGTCATGGATAGAATTCATGCTCTAAAGCTGGCTAATTCTTTTATCACTGACGCCGCTCTACAATTAGCTAAACTAGCTAATTGGTTTTGCCATCATGGCGCGAAGAGCGCTCTGGCTCAAATCATGGTCGGCGGATGTGTCGTCCAAAACAAAACTGTTAAATATTCCCTTCAAGGGGAAGACCCTTTTCGGCCCTGAGCTGAAAGAAATTATTTCAGATATCACTGGGGGCAAAGGTCATGCCCTTCCACAAGATAGGCCGTTTAAGGCCAAAAACAAGGCTAATTTTCGCTCCTTTCGCAACTTCAGGAGCGGACCTGCTGCAACCTCTGCTGTCGCAAAACAAGATAACGCTTCCCAGCCCAGAGCAACCTGGAAACCCTTGCAGGGCTAGAATAAGGGTAAACAGGCCAAGAAGCCTACTCCTGCTACCAAGACAGCATGAAGGGGTAGCCCCCGATCCGGGATCGGATCTGGTAGGGGCAGACTTTCTCTCTTTGCTCAGGCTTGGGCAAGAGACGTTCCGGATCCCTGGGCATTGGAAATAGTTGCTCAGGGGTATCTTCTAGAATTCAAGGATTCTCCCCCAAGGGGAAGGTTCCACATTTCTCGTTTGTCTTCAGACCAAACCAAGAAACAGGCGTTCTTACGCTGTGTAGAAGATCTACTAAAAATGGGAGTGATACACCCAGTTCCAATTGCAGAACAAGGACTGGGCTTTTACTCAAACCTGTTCGTAGTTCCCAAAAAGGAAGGAACTTTCAGGCCAATCCTGGATCTAAAAATTCTAAACAAGTTCCTCACAGTTCCGTCTTTCAAGATGGAAACCATTCGGACAATCTTGCCGATGATCCAGGAAGGTCAATATATGACTACCGTGGATCTAAAGGATGCGTACCCAGTGGCGTCACTAGGGGGGGGGGCGGGGGGGCGGGCCGCACCCGGGTGACACCCTCCAGGGGGTGAAACCAAAAAAAAAAAAAAAAAAATTTTTTTTTTTTAATTTTATTGAAATTCAAAGAAATACAATGTTGAGATGCATAGATTATTTTATTAGAGGCTGGCATTTGTGAACATTAGTGGGACTGTGGAAGTTGTAGACACACAATTTTTTTGCCCCTTGAGCCAGTGCTGCAATTTCAACAAATAGTTTTCCCGGCTGCTTTTGCTTGTTTGTACTTTGCTCCTCCCCTGCCGAATTTCACTATGAATGTTGTGGGTGTGCCGTGGGGCTTGCAAAGTTGCGCTGCTAGCCTAAACCTGCCTGCCTATCTGTGCTCACTGCTCAGTGACATGCGGCCCAGGGCTGTGCACTTTCAGACTTGGAACAGAGTCAGAGAGCAGAGTTTGCTCGCCTAAACCTTTTCTTCAGTGATTTATTTTAGAGTGCTCTGTTTATCTTTCATTTGATGTTCTGCTGAGCCAGGGAGCAGCTCTAGGCATGAGCTTCATAATTTATGCAGTGCAGTTTACACATTTAATATGTGTGTCTCAGTGTTTTTGTGTGTGTGTTTTTGTGTGTGTGTCTGAGTGTGTTTCCGAGTGTTTGTATGTGCATCTGAGTATGTTTTTAAGTGTGTCTGAGTGTTTGTATGTGTGTTTGCCTGTGTTTTTGTGTGTGACACCATAACTTACCGCACCGGGTGACACCAACCCTAGTGACACCACTGTGCGTACCTACATATTCCTATCCACAAAGATCACCATCAGTTCCTGAGGTTCGCCTTTCTGGACAAACATTATCAGTTCGTGGCCCTTCCTTTCGGGTTGTCCAACCCTCCCAGAATTTTCACAAAGGTGCTAGGGTCCCTTCTAGCGGTTCTAAGACAGCGGGGCATTGCAGTAGCACCTTACCTAGATGACATATTAATACAGGCGTCGTCCTTTCTCAGAGCCAAGGCTCTTACGGACATCGTTCTGGCCTTTCTAAGGTCTCACAGTGGAAGGTGAACGTAGAAAAGAGTTCCCTTCCTGGGAACACTAATAGACTCGGTAGAAATGAAAATCTTTCTGACAGAGGTCAGGAAGTCAAAACTGCTGAATACTTGCCAAGTTCTTCATTCCATTCCTCGGCCTTCCGTGGCTCAGTGCATGGAAGTAATTGGTTTAATGGTTGCGGCAATGGACGTAGTCCCTTTCGCCCGAATCCATCTCAGACCACTGCAGCTGTGCATGCTCAAACAGTGGAATGGAGATTACGCAGATTTGTCTCCTCAAATCCAAATGGATCAAAAAAGCAGAGACTCTCTTCTCTGGTGGTTGTCTCAAGTTCACCTGTCTCAGGGAATGAGTTTCCGCAGACCGGAGTGGATCATTGTCACGACCGATGCCAGTCTGGTAGGATGGGGTGCGGTCTGGAACTCCCTGAAGACTCAGGGACTATGGTCTCGGGGAGAATCTGTTCTTCCGATCAACTAGCAGAGGCCAAATTCATCAGGTTTCAGTCAGACAACATCACGACTGTGGCGTACATCAATCATCAGGGAGGAACAAAGAGTTCCCTAGCGATGAAGGAAGTAACCAAGATCATCAAATGGGCGGAGGATCACTCCTGCCATCTATCTGCAATTCACATCCCAGGGGTAGACAACTGGGAGGCAGATTTTCTAAGTCGTCAGACTTTCCATCCGGGGGAGTGGGAACTCCACCCGGAGGTTTTTGCTCAGCTGACCCAGCTTTGGGGCATTCCAGAGTTGGATCTGATGGCGTCCCGTCAGAACACCAAACTTCCCCTTTACGGATCCAGATCCAGGGATCCCAAGGCGGCATTGATAGATGCATTAATAGCGCCTTGGTTATTCAGTCTAGCTTATGTTTTTCCACCGTTTCCTCTTCTCCCTCGGCTAATAGCCAGAATCAAACAGGAGAAGGCTTCGGTAATTCTGATAGCGCCTGCGTGGCCACGCAGGACTTGGTATGCAGACCTAGTAGACATGTCATCGGTCCCACCATGGAAACTGCCATTGAGGCAGGATCTTCTAATCCAAGGTCCTTTCAAGCATCCAAATCTAGTTTCTCTGCAACTGACTGCTTGGAGATTGAACGCTTAATCCTAGCTAAGCGGGGTTTCTCTGATTCAGTTATAGATACTCTGATACAGGCCAGAAAGCCTGTCACCAGGAAAATTTACCATAAGATATGGCGGAAATATCTTTGTTGGTGTGAATCCAAGGGTTACTCGTGGAGTAAGGTTAGGATTCCAAGGATATTATCTTTTCTCCAAGAAGGTTTGGAGAAAGGTCTGTCAGCTAGTTCCTTAAAAGGACAGATATCTGCTCTGTCTATTCTGTTACACAAGCGTCTGGCAGCTGTACCAGACATTCAGGCGTTTGTACAGGAACTAGTTAGAATCAAGCCTGTCTACAGACCTGTGGCTCCTCCATGGAGTCTAAATTTAGTTCTTTCAGTTCTTCAAGGGGTTCCGTTTGAACCTTTGCATTCCATAGATATCAAGTTATCTTGGAAAGTCTTGTTTTTAGTAGCTATTTCTTCTGCTCGAAGAGTTTCAGAATTGTCTGCTTTGCAGTGTGATTCACCCTATCTGGTGTTCCATGCAGATAAGGTTGTTTTGCGTACTAGACCTGGTTTCCTTCCAAAGGTGGTTTCTAATAGGAATATTAACCAGGAAATCATTGTTCCTTCTCTGTGTCCTAATCCAGTTTCTAAGACGGAACGACTGTTGCACAATCTTGATGTGGTTCGTGCTTTAAAGTTCTATTTAAAAGCAACTAAAGATTTTGGACAAACATCATCCTTGTTTGTTGTGTATTCTGGTAAGAGGAGAGGTCAGAAAGCGACTGCTACCTCTCTGTCATTCTGGCTGAACAGCATCATCCGATTGGCTTATGAGACTGCTGGTAAGCAGCCTCCTGAACGAATTACAGCTCATTCCACCAGAGCTGTGGCTTCCACATGGGCTTTCAAGAATGAGGCTTCTGTTGAACAGATTTGTAAGGCAGCGACTTGGTCTTCACTGCATACATTCGCCAAATTTTATAAATTCGATACTTTTGCTTCTGCGGAGGCTATTTTTGGGAGAAAGGTTTTGCAAGCAGTGGTGCCTTCCGTTTAGGTTACCTGACTTGTTCCCTCCCTTCATCCGTGTCCTATTGCTTTGGTATTGGTATCCCACAAGTAAGGATGAATCCATGGACTGAATACACAGAATTTATGCTTACCTGATAAATTACTTTCTCTTACAGGTGTATTCAGTCCACGGCCCGCCCTGATATTTAAGTCAGGTTCAAATTTAATTTACAATAACTACAGTCATCACTGCACCCTATGGTTCTCCTTTTTCTCCTAACCGTCGGTCGAATTACTGGGGGGGCGGAGCCTGAGGGGAGCTATATGGACAGCTTTGCTGTGTGCTCTCTTTGCCACTTCCTGTAGGGATTGAGAATATCCCACAAGTAAGGATGAATCCGTGGACTGAATACACCTGTAAGAGAAAGTAATTTATCAGGTAAGCATAAATTCTGTTTTTTATTCATGGCTGTGTTCTTAGGAAAAATTGTGAGTGAGCCCTCTCCCTTGGCTGAGAAGCAACCCCACACATGAATGGTCTCAGGATGCTTTACTGTTGGCATGACACAGCACTGATGGTAGCGCTCACCTTTTCTTCTCCGGACATAGTTTTTTTCCATATGCCCCAAACAATCGGAAAGGGGATTCATCAGAGAAAATGACTTTACCCCAGTCCTCAGCAGTCCAATCCCTGTACCTTTTGCAGAATATCAGTCTGTCCCTCATGTTTTTCCTGGAGAGAAGTGGCTTTTTTGCTGCTCTTCTTGACACCAGGCCATCCTCCAAAAATCTTCGCCTCACTGTGCGTGCAGATGCACTCACACCTGCCTGCTGTCATTCCTGAGCAAGTTCTGCACTGGTGGTGCCCTGATTCTGCAGCTGAATCTACTTTAGGAGACGCTCCTGGCTCTTGCTGGACTTTCTTGGGCTCCCTGAAGCCTTCTTCACAACAATTGAACTTCTCTCCTTGAAGTTCTTGATGATCCGATAAATAGTTGATTTGCCTGTGAATCCCTTTTTGTGCAAAGCAATGATGGCTGCATGTGTTTCCTTGCAGGGGTAACCGTGGTTAACAGTGGGAGAACAATGATTTCAAGCACCACCCTCTTTATAAAGCTCACAGTCTGTTATTCTAACTCCATCAGCATGACAGAGTGGTCTCCAGCCTTGTCCTTGTCAACACTGACACCTGTGTTAACGAGAGAATCACTGACATGATGTCAGCTGGTCCTTTTGTGGCAGGGCTAAAATGCAGTGGAAATGTTTTTTTTTTTTGGGGGGGATTAAGTTCATTTTCATGGCAAAGAGGAACTCTGCAATTAAATGCAATTAATCTGATCACTCTTCATAACATTCTGGAGTATATGCGAATTGCCATCATAAAAACTGAGGCAGCAGACTTTGTGAAAATTAATATTTGTGTCATTCTCAAAACTTTTGGCCAGGACTGTACATAGAGAAAAATGGATTTATATGTAGAGAGATATGTTTAACTATGGAGATACTGAAAATATTTTACATTACAATCTTATGCACATTAAACAATATCTCAGATGTATTTTCAATGCAATATTTGCATCTCTTTCTTTCTCTCTCTCTCTCTCTCTCTCTCTCTCTCTCTCTCTCTCTCTCTTTGCGCAAAAAGATAGATAATCCCTTAATTACCCATTCTCCAGTTTTGCGTAACAAACATTGTTATATTAATACACTTTTTACCTCTGAGATTAACTTGTATCTAAGCCTCTGCAGACCGTATCCTTATCTCAGTTCTTTTGACAGACATGCATTTTAACCAGTCAGTGCTGACTCCTAGGTAAATATGCAGGAGTGAGCACAATGTTATCTATATGGCACACATGAACTAGAGCAGTCTAGCTGTAAAAAAAAAACCTGACAAAATGCACTGGTGAGAGGCAGCCTTCAAAGGCTTAAAAATTAGCATATGAGCCTACCTAGATTTAGCTTTCAAAAAAGAATACCAAGAGAACAAAGCAAATTTGATGATAAAAGTAAATTGGAAAGTAGTTTAAAAATGAATGCCCTATCTGAATCATTTAAAGGCTGCCCCTTCAAAAAAAATGAATAAATGAATCGGCTAATGTTCCTTGATTCAATATAAGTTAATTTGTTAAAAGTGCACTTTAATAGAGAGTTTTATGTCTTACTTGAAATACTAGTGAACGTACCAGGGCTTTGCAGAACCCAGGAGTCTTTACTACAAGATGTGACTTCTGTCTCCTTAATAGTGGATTAGTCTACCTATAGCTATACATACATTCAGTGTCTGGCTCATGTTTTATATAAATTTGGCAGCCCACGCATAAAACCTTAGGCTGGAAAACAATAGGGCAAATTTTTGTTTTCCAATGAGGAAAACGGACCTCTTTAATGTTGAATCACATGATACAATGTAGCCTTTTCCTTATGAGAAGCATATTTATTTTGTGTCGTATTCTGGCTGCTTAGATACTGCATGTTGGATGGCTTCCTTTCAAAAAGCTCCCAGATGTAATAATGTACACATTCTGCTCTTGTTTAAACATAAAACCATCTGATTAAAGTGGATATCCAATGGAAACATATGGCTCTGATGCTTAATGTGCTAGACTAATGTGACACCTGTTTGATGACTTGGTAATTTAGTTACACTGTACACATAAATAAACGGTTTCTCAATATGAATATTAAAAAAAGTCTGTCTCTATGTGTTGGTCGTTTTCCTACCTAGCCTTACTATTGATAGATTACAGGTGGGATCTTTTTTTCTTAACTAGTATAAAAGATTCATGGCCAAATCTGGTTCCACTCACAGCAAGAACAAGTAAAAATTACTGTTTAGGTGCCAATAAGTCATTTCAGAAGATCCTCCTATGGGGTTTGTCTAAAATAGAAGAAACCAGAAGATCAAGTTGACCCCAGTATTTTAGTTTAATGTGCCAGATGATTATTTTTCATAGAATGAGACTGTTTTTTTCAAGTACTTATATAGCTTAAGTTAAAATGTTGTCTTTGCCAGGCTCCCAATTATAAGTTTTTCCATTCAAAGACTCCTATACATCATGTAAAATATCATTTTTTCTGTGGGAAGATGTTTCTTTGGTGTGCACACCTGTTTTGCGGTATACCAAATGATAGTTTATTTTAAAGATCCTCTTAAGAAGAAAGATAGCTTTTACTGCAGGGTCTATATATCTAGATGCCTTGTTTGTATCGATTACATAATGTGTAGGTTCCACTGTATTATTTTATTTCTTGACTAATTTGCTTTGTTTGAGATTGCTTATTTGTTCCATTGTTATGCTTTTTTCTTTCTTAACCCCTTAAGGACCACAGCACTTTTCCATTTTCTGACCGTTTGGGACCAAAGCTATTTTAACATTTCTGCGGTGTTTGTGTTTTAGATGTAATTTTCCTCTTACTCATTTACTGTACCCACACATATTATATACCGTTATTTCTCGCCATTAAATGGACTTTCTAAAGATACCATTATTTTCATCATATCTTATAATTTACTATAATTTTTTTTATATAAAATATGCTGAAAAAATGGAAAAAAAAACACTTTTTCTAACTTTGACCCCCAAAATCTGTTACACATCTACAAACACCAAAAAAAAAACCAAGCTAAATAGTTTCTAAATGTTGTCCTGAGTTTAGAAATATCCAATGTTTACATGTTCTTTGCTTTTTTTGCAAGTTATAGGGCAATAAGTACAAGTAGCACTTTGCTATTTTTTCAAAATTAGCGAGTTACATTGTAACACTGATATCTGTCAGTAATCCCTGAATAACCCTTTACATGTATATATGTGTGTGTGTGTATATATATATATATATATATATATATATATATATATATATATATATATATATATATATATATATATATATATATTAGTAGACAACCCAAAGTATTGATCTAGGCCCATTTTGGTATATTTTATGCCACCATTTCACCGCCAAATGCGATCAAATAAAAAAATTGTTCACTTTTTCACAAACTTTTTTGCAAACTTTGTTTTTCACTGAAATTATTTACAAATAACTTGTGCAGTTGTGGCATAAATGGTTGTAAATGCTTCTCTGGGATCCCCTTTGTTCAGAAATAGCAGACATTTATGACTGTGGCATTTCTTTTTGGTAATTAGAAGGTCACTAAATGCCGCTGCGCAACACACTTGTATTAGGCCCAGCAATGAAGGGGTTAATTAGGGAGCTTGAAGGGTTAATTGTAGCTTCAGTGTAATGTAGAAGACAACCCAAAGTATTGATCTAGGCTCATTTTGATATATTTCATGCCACCATTGTAAATGCTTCTCTGGGATCCCCTTTGTTCAGAAATAGCAGACATATATAGCTTTGGGGTTGCTTTTTGGTAATTAGAAGGCCGCTAAATGCCGCTGCACACCACACTTGTATTATGCCCAGCAGTGACGGGGTTAATTAGGTAGCTTGTAGGGAGCTTGGAGGGTTAATTTTAGCTTTAGTGTAGAGATCAGCCTCCCACCTGACACAGAGCTTCAAACCTCAGAGGACGTGCCAGGCACGTCCTTGGTCATTAACTGACATCCAATGGAGGACGTGCATGGCATGTCCTAGGTCGTTAAGGGGTTAAAGGGACATTTGACCCAAATTTTCTTCTTAAAAGGGAAGAGTCCACAGCTGCATTCGTTACTTTTGGGAAATACAGAACCTGACCACCAGGAGGAGGCAAAGACACCCCAGCGAAAGGCTTAAATACCTCCCCCACTTCCCTCATCCCCCAGTCATTCTTTGCCTTTCATCACAGGAGGTTGGCAGAGAAGTGTCAGAAGTTTGAGATAGTCTCTTATGGAGGGTAATACTCTTTGCAATGGGACTGGAGTTTTAAGTAATACTGTCATCATGAGAGCATGGATGAAAGTTAGAGTCCGGAGATGCAGGGAGAGTTTTCCTGCGAACCCATCCCGACTCATATTAACAGCTCCTTGGTAATCAGCATTGACGAGTTTCGCTGCCTACCTTAAATCACTTAATTCCGTGTCAGAAGTGAGGCTACTATCTGTCACACTTGAAGGGCCGTGTTCCTGTTCCACGGCGTAGATTCCGGTAAGATCGTTTCATTTTATTTTGATATGTGAATGTAATAACGAAACAAGGTAGGGTCCCAGTGGGACTCTTTTTATCTTAATAAGGAATCATGAGTTTATATCTCCTGAGGGGGGTTATTGAACAGGGGGGACTTTTAATCATGTTTGTTATATGGTTCTTTCTGCAATGTGTAGCTATACTTAGGCTCACAGCCTTTATGGAGCATAATGTCCTTCTTTTAATGACGCAATCTTTCCAGATTGCGCACCCTTTTCGTGACTGGCACGGTGCACCTAGTGACGGGTGCGGTTACGTTGTTTCTCACTTCCGTATGCTGACTCGTGGGTTGTCTGAGTCACAGGATGTGGTGTTAAAGGATGCCAGTTAGTTTTTTATCATTTTTGTAATCCCAAGATTATGGAGGACTCTGATATGCATGACACGGATGCCTCTGATACGGAGGATGTGTCTTGTGATGAATATGAAATGACCTGGGTAATCAATGTCCATCAGTTATGTACCGATTGCCGTTCTAGAGTACTCTCTTCTCCTGAAGCAGGGAGCTTAGAGTGCGTTGAGCCATCCGCCTTTGAAGTTTCCATGACCCGTGAAGCGAGTGTCCCAGTCCATTTCCCGGCTACGCAAGCAGTTGTCCCTATGGCCTTTACTCTTTCTCCGGAGGGTGGCTTGTTTCCTCCAGAGGCTACGGCACGGTTCCGCATGGCCATTTCTATGGCGTTGAATCATTTATATCTCCCAAGTGAAGTATTTCTAAGATACTGCCTGTGTTCCGTTAACAAGGGCCCGTTGTCCGTGGGATTGCCCGATTCAGTTTGGCCTTCTGGGGAAGAGTTGGCCCCTGAGACTTCAGGTGCCCATATCTCGGAGCCAGGGTCTTCAGTTGATCTGGCGAGGGATGATGTTGCCTTCCGTTATAGGCTGGCTAGCCTTCGTGTTCTTTTAAGACATGTTTTGGCAATGTTGGAGGATCCCAGTCCTAGTGGGCCAAGGGATCCGCGGCCTTAGAAGCTGGATGGCAAAATGGGTACGACGTTTAGGGATGAAGCCAATCTCCTTTTTTCTTTTGCTTTATGTTTTTCGGTTCCAGTTCTGAGCTTGGGTGAATGGGGCTTTTAATCGGCTGGTTCCGTTATCGTCCTCATTCACCTTGGGCGTTCACCTGATGGGTGCTGCCTTCATTTTATTGTTTGATCTGGATGGATGTGTTTAATTTGTTTTTTCTTAAGCTCATGTCTGTTAGAATTTTGTTTTTATGAACGTTCTTCTCTGGAACCGATACTTGCGGCTTAGGTTGCGTGGGCATTTTCTCTGAAGTTGTGCACTTGTTGCATAATAGAATTTTGTTTTTCTAGTTCAGCTATCGATCCTTCGGGGCAAATTTTCTTGGACCTTGGGCAGTTCTAGAGTGTCTTTATACCAGCCAGGTACTGGTCGGATACTTTTTTCGGTTGTTACCAGGGTTCATGTCACCCTTGTGGTGCTGATTAATCCTACTGGATTTTGAATATCTCTTGGCCTATTCTATGGACTCCGGCTCGGATCCTACCGAAGTATGAGGCCTGTTGTTTAAATACAACCCCTCCAAATGGAGGGTTATGAGTGCCAATCTAGGATGGCTGTTCGGGCTTCATGCCTGGGATACGGATCTGTTTTTGCAGACATCATCATGGTTCTTCAGGTTCCCGGGGACTCAGAACCGTTATTCCATTCTTGGAGTGGGGGATGTGTGTGACCCATGTGGTCTGGTGTGCCGAGTGATTAATAGTTTGCATTTTCACTTGTGGTTCTTCCGGACGCTGACTCTTTAGCCTTGGGTGGATCATATGGTCGGGATGCGCGGGCATATCTTTCTCTGCTCAGAGCTGTGTTACTCTATGAGTTGGTGTGCAGGGGTTCCCTGCCTTCTGTTGGGAGTTGCGAAGCTCCAGCTGTTGCCTGCTTAAAGATGATTTTGGAAGATGGATCCTTCAAGGCTGTTGTCTCTTTCATTACCCTTGGTCTGACCATGGTCTCGACGTTTGAGTGTATTTTTGTCCTCATTGCAACTCTAGCCTTGGGGCTTGTCAGTGAAGGGGCAAGGTCGGTTATGGAGAGCCGCCCTTCTGTGGTCAGGTAGTTGACCATTTATCCTTGATGCTCCGTTGGGGGCTTCGTGGGCGGTGCCTTAAGTCCGGATGGCGAGCAGGTTACAGGGTTCTCATTCGCCTTCGGGTGTTGGTTGCTCCCTTGCCTGTGTGTGTAGCACGTATTAACGATTGCCTACGAGATTTCTGTGCGATCCAAGTGCCCTGGGTGCTGAATCTTTGACTGTTAAGGAAATCCTTTGTGACTCTTGGGTTTGAGGCTATTTCTAGATCACCAAGTCTATGTACTTTAGAGGTGCGTTCCTCCTTGTAGGAGGCAGCTTAGGGTTCCTCTGGAAGTTGGAACTTTGTTTTGAGTTGCACGGGTGCTTATGCTTATCCCAGGCATTAGTTAGTATGTAGGATAGCCTTATGCTTATATCAGACATTAGTTTGTATGTAGGATAGCCTTATACTTATATCAGGCATTAGTTAGTATGTAGGATAGACTTGTGCTTATCCCAGGCATTTGTTAGTATGTAGGATAGCCTTATGCTTATCCCAGGCATTAGTTAGTATGTAGGATAGCCTTATGCTTATATCAGACATTGGTTAGTATGTAGGATAGCCTTATGCTTAGCCAAGGCGTTCGTTAGTATGTAGGATAGCCTTATGCTTAGCCCAGGCATTAGTTAGTATGTAGGATAGACTTCTGCTTATCCCAGGCACTAGTTAGTATGTAGGATAGCCTTATGCTTACTCCAGGTATTAGTTAGTATGTAAGATAGCCTTATTCTTATCCAAGGCATTAGTTAGTATGTAGGATAGCCTTATGCTTATATCAGGCATTAGTTAGTACATAGGATAGCCTTATACTTATATCAGGCATTAGTTAGTATGTAGGATAGACTTGTGATTAGCCCAGGCATTAGTTAGTATGTAGGATAGCCTTATGCTTATCCCAGGCATTAGTTAGTATCTAGGATAGCCTTATGCTTATCCCAGGCATTAGTTAGTATGTAGGATAGCCTTATGCTTATATCAGACATTAGTTAGTACGTAGGATAGCCTTATGCTTAGCCCAGGCATTAGTTAGTATGTAGGATAGCCTTATGCTTATCCCATGCATTAGTTAGTATGTAATGTAGCCTTATGCTTATCCCAGGCATTAGTTAGTATGTAATATAGCCTTATGCTTATCCCAGGCATTAATTAGTATGTAGGATAGCCTTATGCTTATCTCAGGCATTAGTTAGTATGTAGGACAGCCTTATGCTTATCCCAGGCATTAGTTAGTATGTAGGACAGCCTTATGCTTATCCCAGGCATTAGTTAGTATGTAGGACAGCCTTATGCTTATCCCAGGCATTAGTTAGTATGTAGGAT
The DNA here is from genome assembly GCF_027579735.1 of Bombina bombina. NCBI lineage: Eukaryota > Metazoa > Chordata > Amphibia > Anura > Bombinatoridae > Bombina > Bombina bombina. The sequence continues at coordinate 1,117,962,690 of NC_069504.1, forward strand.
AGCCTTATGCTTATCCCAGGCATTAGTTAGTATGTAGGATAGCCTTATGCTTAGCCCAGGCATTAGTTAGTATGTAGGATAGCCTTATGCTTATCCCAGGCATTAGTTAGTACGTAGGATAGCCTTATACTTAGCCCAGGCATTAGTATGTAAGATGGCCTTATGCTTATCCCAGGTATTAGTTAGTATGTAGGTTAGCCTTATGCTTATCCCAGGCATTAGTTAGTATGTAGGATAGCCTTATGCTTAGCCCAGGCATTAGTTAGTATGTAGGATAGCCTTATGCTTATCCCAGGCATTAGTTAATATGTAGGATAGCCTTATGCTTAGTCCAGGCATTAGTATGTAGGATAGCCTTATGCTTATCCCAGGCATTAGTTAGTATGTAGGATAGCCCTATGCTTATCCCAGGCATTAGTTAGTATGTAGGATAGCCTTATGCTTATCCCAGACATTGGTTAGTATGTAGGATAGCCTTATGCTTATCCCTGACATTGGTTAGTATGTAGGATAGCCTTATGCTTATCCCAGGCATTAGTTAGTATGTAGGATAGACTGGTGCTTATCCCAAACATTATTGAAGCCCCCAACAGTGTTTATTACCACCTCTAATGGAAGTTTATTCTGTGAATCAACAATTTAATCCTGAACTTACTACCCTTTAGTTTATGAACATGACCCCTTGTTCATGAATGTTTGTTTTTATGAAAAATACTGAGTCTCAGCTTTACTGAGTTCCTTAATATACTTGAGTTACTATAATTTAACCTCTTTTTCCCTTCTTCCCTCTAAGCTATAGATATTCAGGTCATTTAAATTGTGATTTAATCATTTTTCTACATTTAGGTTTAATTTTTAGAATAATAACCTTTTAGATTATTGTCCCTGTTATAGCAGAACATTACTGATGTAGTTATATAGCATTAGAAATAATCATTAACACATTATTGGGAGCTGCACAAGCCCCAGGCTAATAGACTTGGGTCCCTGTGCAGATCTATTCCGCTCTCAGCAATCTTCTGTTCCCTCTGCAGATCTATTCCGCTCTCAGCAATCTTCTATTCCCTCTGCAGATCTATTCCGCTCTCAGCAATCTTCTATTCCCTGTGCAGATCTATTCCGCTCTCAGCAATCTTCTGTTCCCTGTGCAGATCTATTCCGCTCTCAGCAATCTTCTGTTCCCTGTGCAGATCTATTCCGCTCTCAGCAATCTTCTGTTCCCTGTGCAGATCTATTCCGCTCTCAGCAATCTTCTGTTCCCTGTGCAGATCTATTCCGCTCTCAGCAATCTTCTATTCCTTGTGCAGATCTATTCCGCTCTCAGCAATCTTCTGTTCCCTGTGCAGATCTATTCCGCTCTCAGCAATCTTCTGTACCCTGTGCAGATCTATTCCGCTCTCAGCAATCTTCTGTTCCCTGTGCAGATCTATTCCGCTCTCAGCAATCTTCTGTTCCCTGTGCAGATCTATTCCGCTCTCAGCAATCTTCTGTTCCCTGTGCAGATCTATTCCGCTCTCAGCAATCTTCTGTACCCTGTGCAGATCTATTCCGCTCTCAGCAATCTTCTGTTCCCTGTGCAGATCTATTCCGCTCTCAGCAATCTTCTGTACCCTGTGCAGATCTATTCCGCTCTCAGCAATCTTCTGTTCCCTGTGCAGATCTATTCCGCTCTCAGCAATCTTCTGTTCCCTGTGCAGATCTATTCCGCTCTCAGCAATCTTCTGTTCCCTGTGCAGATCTATTCCGCTCTCAGCAATCTTCTGTTCCCTGTGCAGATCTATTCCGCTCTCAGCAATCTTCTGTTCCCTGTGCAGATCTATTCCGCTCTCAGCAATCTTCTGTTCCCTGTGCAGATCTATTCCGCTCTCAGCAATCTTCTATTCCAGTGATTTGCAACCTTTTTTTTGCCATGGCACACTTTTTTACATTAAAAATCCTGTGGCACACCACCATATCCAAATTTTTTACAAAATCACACATTGTAGCCTAATACAGGATATATATACAGTGTATATATATATATATATATATATATATATATATATATATATATATATATATATATATATATATATATATATATATATATATACACACACACTGTACTGTGCTGTCATGCCATGTCTCCTACAAACTTTACTTGAAATATTGACATTCATTCACAAACAATCATAATGATTGTCTATGAATGAATGTCAATGTCATGGTTGTAAATGATGCCTGATGAGCCTGTCACATAACTCCCAATATTTCAAAATTTGAAAGAGGGACATCCCCGCACTGTTGTCAGTCTGCCGCGGCACACCTGAGGATCTCACATGCCACACTAGTTTAAAAACACTGTTCTATTCATTGTGTTTCTTGTTTCAGTGTACATAGACTTGCAGGAGAACAATGAGATTAACAGGACATGGATCCTGTTTCTTTCATGATTCAAATAGAGCAGTGATTTTATAATATGGTTCCAATTTAATTCTATTTTCTCATTATTATTTGTGTGCGTCCTTTGTTGTAAAGTATACCTAGGTAGGCTCAGAAGCGGCTGATTGGTGGCTGCACAAATATGCCTCTTGCCATTGGCTTTCAGCTAGCTCCCCGTAGTGCATTGCTGCTAATTTATCAAAGGATACCAAGAGATTGAAGCAAATTAGATAATAGAAGTATATTGGGAAAATTATTTATAATTGTATGCTGTATCTGATTCCTGAAAGAAAGAAAAATTTGGTTTCATGTCCCTATTATAGGGGCAGTAAAATCAAAATGATAGAAGATGCAGATTTAAATAACTTTTCAATGTACTTCTATTATCTAATATGCTTTGTTCTCTTGGTATCCTTTGTTGAAAACCATACATAGGTAGGCTCAGGAGCAGCAATGCACTACTAGGAGCTCACTGCTGATTGGTAGGTGCACATTTTTTTCAGCTTTCTTGGTACCCTGTCGGTTGTCACTAAACACCCACACTATACTATACTGTTTTACCCCTTATACCGCCGCTCCCGGACCTCGCCGCACCTAAATAAAATTATTAACCCCTAAACCGCCGCTCCCGGAGCCCACTGCAACTCTAATAAATGTATTAACCCCTAAACCGCCACTCCCGGAGCCCACCACCACCTACATTATACATATTAACCCTTAATCTTCCGCCCCCTATACCGCCGCTCCCTACATAAAGTTATTAACCCATATCCTGCCACTCCCGTACCCCGCCGCAACTAAATAAAGTGTTTAACCCCTAAACCGCTGCTCCCTGAGCCCACCGCCACCTACATTATATTTATTAACCCCTAATCTGCCCCCCCCCCCACCGCCGCCACTATATTAAATGTATTAACCCCTAAACCTAAGTCTAACACTAACCCTAACACCCCCTAACTTAAATATAATTTAAATAAATTGAAATAAATTATTCCTATTTAAAACTAAATACTTTCCTATAAAATAAACCCTAAGATAGCTACAATATAACTAATAGTTACATTGTAGCTATCTTAGGATTTATTTATATTTTACAGGCAACTTTGTATTTATTTTAACTAGGTAGAATAGTTACTAAATAGTTATTAACTATTTAATAACTTCCTAGTTAAAATAAATACAAATATACCTGTAAAATAAAACCTAACCTAAGTTACAATTACACCTAACACTACACTATAATTAAATAAATTAAGTAACCTAAATACAATTAAAAAACAATTATCTAAAGTACAAAAAAACACACATTAAATTACAGAAAATAATATAATAATTACAAGTTTTTGAAACTAATTACACCTAATCTAATCCCTCTAACAAAATAATAAAAATCCCTACCCTATACTAAATTACGAATAGCCCTTAAAAGGGCCTTTTGCAGGGCATTGCCCCAAAGTAATCCTCTTTTACCTGAAAAAAAGTACAATACCCCCCCCCAACATTAAAACCCACCACCCACACACCCAACCCTACTCTAAAACCCACCCAATCCCCCTTAATAAAACCTAACACTAACCCCTTGAAGATCACCCTATCTTGAGACGTCTTCACCCAACCGGGCTGAAGTCCTCAACGAAGCCGGGCGAAGTGGTCCTCCAGACGGGCAGAAGTCTTCATCCAAGCCGGACAGAAGAGGTCCTCCAGACGGGCAGAAGTCTTCATCTAGGTGGCATCTATCTTCATCCATCTGGCGCGGAGCGGGTCCATCTTCAAGACATCCGACGCGGAGCATCCTTTTTCAACGACATCCGACGACTGAATGACGGTTCCTTTAAATGACGTCATCCAAGATGGCGTCCTTTGAATTCCAATTGGCTGATAGAATTCTATCAGCCAATTGGAATTAAGGTAGGAAAAATCCTATTGGCTAACTTCCAAAAGTATCCAAAAGAAGTATTTTTCCAGCCACCAGTTAAACTTTAAAAAGACCTTTATTCATTTCTTACAGGGTCCATCATATCAACAACGTTTCAAACCTATGCCAGGTTCTTAATCATGTCCTGGCATAGGTTTGAAACGTTGTTGATATGATGGACCCTGTAAGAAATGAATAAAGGTCTTTTTAAAGTTTAACTGGTGGCTGGAAAAATACTTCTTTTGGATACATATTGGGGTCTGGCTAACCCTTTTCCTGTGCCCCAGAAGGTAAATAGGTGCTGTCTTTCACTATCACATTTATAACTTCCAAAAGTAGTCAGATTGTGCCGAACTTGCGTTTGGAACATCTGTAGTGACGTAAGCATCGATCTGTGTCGGACTGAGTCCGGCGGATCGTATGTTACGTCACTAAATTCTACTTTTTCCGGTCTGTAGGGTTTGTTAACTAAGACGAATCAGGCTCGCCACAAATATGCTGCGGAATTCCTGCGTATTTGCGGTTGACGGCTTGATAAATATTTAGGTGGCGGCGGTGTCCGGGCGCCAGATTAGGGGTTAATAAGTATAATGTAGGTGGCGGCGGGCAGATTAGGGGTGTTTAGACTCGGGGTACATGTTAGGTGTAAACGTTCCCATAGGAATCAATGGGATATCGGGCAGCAGCGAACATGATTCCTATGGCATCCTCCGCCTCCAGGGCGGCGGATTGAAAACCAGGTACGCTGGGCCGGAATAGTGCCGAGCGTACCTGGTAGGAATTTGATAACTTCCAAAAGTAGTCAGATTGTGCCGAACTTGCGTTTGGAACATCTGTAGTGATGTAAGCATCGATCTGTGTCGGACTGAGTCCGGCGGATCATATGTTACATCACTAAATTCTACTTTTGTCGGTCTATAGGGTTTGTTAACTAAGGTGAATCAGGCTCGCCACAAATACGCTGCGGAATTCCAGCCTATTTGCGGTTGACGGCTTGATAAATGCATGCCATTATGTTCAGTACTGTCTCTAATAAACTTCTATACATTATGTTCAGTACTGTGTCTAATAAACGTTTATACATTTATGTTCAGTACTGTGTCTAATAAACTTCTATACATTATGTTCAGTACAGTCTCTAATACATTTTATTTACATTATGTTCTGTACTGTGTCTAATACACTTATATACATTATGTTCTGTACTGTCTCTAATAAACTTATATACATTTATGTTCAGTACTGTGTCTAATAAACTTATATACATTTATGTTCAGTACTGTCTCTAATAAACTTATATACATTATGTTCAGTACTGTCTCTAATAAACTTATATACATTATGTTCAGTACTGTCTCTAATACATTTTATTTACATTATGTTCAGTACTGTCTCTAATAAACTTATATACATTATGTTCAGTACTGTCTCTAATAAACTTATATACATTATGCTCAGTACTGTCTCTAATAAACTTATATACATTATGTTCAGTACTGTCTCTAATAAACTTATATACATTATGTTCAGTACTGTCTCTAATAAACTTATATACATTATGTTCAGTACTGTCTCTAATACATTTTATTTACATTATGTTCAGTACTGTCTCTAATAAACTTATATACATTATGTTCAGTACTGTCTCTAATAAACTTATATACATTATGTTCTGTACTGTCTCTAATAAACTTATATACATTATGTTCTGTACTGTCTAATAAACTTATATACATTATGTTCTGTACTGTCTCTAATAAACTTATATACATTATGTTCTGTACTGTCTAATAAACTTATATACATTATGTTCAGTACTGTCTAATAAACTTATATACATTATGTTCAGTACTGTCTCTAATAAACTTATATACATTATGTTCAGTACTGTCTCTAATAAACGTATATACATTATGTTCAGTACTGTCTCTAATAAACGTATATACATTATGTTCAGTACTGTCTAATAAACTTATATACATTATGTTCAGTACTGTCTAATAAACTTATATACATTATGTTCAGTACTGTCTCTAATAAACTTATATACATTATGTTCAGTACTGTCTCTAATAAACTTATATACATTATGTTCAGTACTGTCTAATAAACTTATATACATTATGTTCAGTACTGTCTAATAAACTTATATACATTATGTTCAGTACTGTCTCTAAAAAAAACTTATATACATTATGTTCAGTACTATCTCTAAAAAAACTTATATACATTATGTTCAGTACTGTGTCAAATAAATGTATATACATTATGTTCAGACAATATCTTATGGTTCTCTTCCTTTTCTTTCAGGTAAATGGACACATATCTGGAAGTTCAGATATTTACCAGGAGAGGTTATCTCGGCTGGAGAATGATAAGGAATCTCTAGTGCTTCAGGTATCTGACTTTTGTGCTGATCCATGTTTTACTTATTGGCACTTAACATTGCGGATGTTGGGGCGTTATACAAATAAAAGAAAAAAATAATTATCAAATTTATATATATATATATATATATATATATATATATATATATATATATATATATATATATATATATATAGTGGTGTTTGTTCATTTACTTATTTCCATCTAAAGGGGAAGAGAGTCCACGGCTTCATTCATTACGTGTGGGAATTAAGAACCTGGGCACCAGGAGGAGGCAAAGATACCCCAGCCAAAGGCTTAAATACCTCCCCCACTCCCCTCATCCCCCCAGTCATTCTTTGCCTTTCATCATGGGAGGTGGCAGAGAGGTTCCGGAAAATCGGAGGTATCTTATGAGGGGTTCTACCCTTCGCTATGGGACAGGAGTTTAAGCAGCCCTTCAAGCTTCTCAGTTGAGGGCCTGGGTGAACGTTAGAGTCCGGAGATGCAGAGGGAGCTTCCCTTTGCTACACCATCCAGACTCATATTAACAGCTCCTACAGCAATTTCAGTTGATGAGTTTCGCAGATTGCGTCTTCTCTCTAGTCCATGTCAGGAGCGTAGCTATCACCTTTCATACTTGAAGGGCCGTGTTCCTGTTCCACGGCGTAGATTCTGGTAAGATCATTTCATTTTTATATAATGATAACACAGAAGACAGGGCCACAGTGTGGCGCCTTTATCTTTATAGAATCAAGGGTTAATATTCTTATAAGGGGATTATATGAACGGGGGGGGGGGTATGTACATGAGGAGTTTATTATGTGATTGCTGTGTTACGTGCAAGGGCGCGGCTCTAGCATTTTGTGGAACTGACATGTTCTCTTCCGGGAGTTTTGCGCTGGTTTTTTTGGCGTGTTTTATCCTCGGCAGGGGAGGTCCTGCGTAGACATTCTTGTGACCGGGTGGGGCCTCTTCACTTCTGGTCTGATCTGCGTCGGAGGAGACAAAGCGGTTTCTACAGTCCGGGTCATAGGAGGTGGTGAGTGCACTGGCCATTGGTGGTTATAAAGGTGCCTGTCTTATTTTTTTTTTTTTTATAAAAGCTATGGAGGATTCTGACACATTAGAGGGTACTCCCTCTTTAACTAAGTCCTATACCTGTGTTTATTATGAGGTTTTGGTAGACCAGCCTGCGCAACTGTGTTCCATGCTTCCAAACATAAGAGAATGTCTAGCACTGCTGAGCCGTCTACCTCTGAGGAATCTCAGTCCCGTGAGGTGCGTTCCCCAATGGTGTCCCCTATCCCACATGCAGCACCCCAGGGTCCGATTGTTACCCCTTCAGGGGAGATTGCTTGGCCGCCTGATTTTGCGGATCAGCTTGAATCAGCAGTCGCTAAGTGGATCCATGCTTTGCCGCGTTCTGCTAAACAAAAGCGTAGAGCTTTTCATAGCGGCCTGACCCAGGATTTGTCTCTGTTGGATGCCCCAGAAAGATGATACGATGATGAAGCCCAGTCCGACACATCAGAAGGGGCCCTTTTGGGGTCGGAGTCCGTGTCTAAATCCCTGGCAGCGGAGGAGCCCGGCTTTAGGTTTAAGATGGAGAACTTGCGTTTCTCCAACATAGGTGTGTCCGGTCCACGGCGTCATCCTTACTTGTGGGATATTCTCTTCCCCAACAGGAAATGGCAAAGAGCCCAGCAAAGCTGGTCACATGATCCCTCCTAGGCTCCGCCTACCCCAGTCATTCTCTTTGCCGTTGTACAGGCAACATCTCCACGGAGATGGCTTAGAGTTTTTTAGTGTTTAACTGTAGTTTTTATTATTCAATCAAGAGTTTGTTATTTTAAAATAGTGCTGGTATGTACTATTTACTCTGAAACAGAAAAGAGATGAAGATTTCTGTTTGTATGAGGAAAATGATTTTAGCAACCGTTACTAAAATCCATGGCTGTTCCACACAGGACTGTTGAGAGGAATTAACTTCAGTTGGGGGAACAGTGAGCAGTCTTTTGCTGCTTGAGGTATGACACATTCTAACAAGACGATGTAATGCTGGAAGCTGTCATTTTCCCTATGGGATCCGGTAAGCCATTTTTATTCAGACAGTAAATAAGGGCTTCACAAGGGTTTATTAAGACTGTAGACATTTTCTGGGCTAAATCGATCATATTTACACATATTTAGCCTTGAGGAATCATTTAATCTGGGTATTTTTTGTAAAATAATATCGGCAGGCACTGTTTTAGACACTTTATTCTATAGGGGCTTTCCCTAATCATAGTCAGAGCCTCATTTTCGCGCCGGTATGGCGCACTTGTTTTTGAGAACAGCATGGCATGCAGCTGCATGTGTGTGGAGCTCTGATACATAGAAAAGTCTTTCTGAAGGCATCATTTGGTATCGTATTCCCCTTTGGGCTTGGTTGGGTCTCAGCAAAGCAGATTCCAGGGACTGTAAAGGGGTTAAATATAAATTATTTTAAGGGTTAAAGCTTCCAAATTTGGTGTGCAATACTTTTAAGGCTTTAAGACACTGTGGTGAAATTTTGGTGAATTTTGAACAATTCCTTCATACTTTTTCGCAATTGCAGTAATAAAGTGTGTTCAGTTTAAAATTTAAAGTGACAGTAACGGTTTTATTTTAAAACGTTTTTTGTGCTTTGTTATCAAGTTTATGCCTGTTTAACATGTCTGAACTACCAGATAGATGTTCTGGATCCTTGGGCGCTAGAAATAGTCTCCCAAGGTTATCTTCTGGAAGTGATTCATCCTGTTCCATTAAGAGAACGAGGGATGGGGTTCTACTCCAATCTGTTCGTAGTTCCCAAAAAAGTGGGAACGTTCAGACCAATCTTAGATCTCAAGATCCTAAACAAGTTTCTCAAGGTTCCATCGTCCAAAATGGAAACCATTCGAACAATCCTTCCATCCAGGAAGGTCAATTCTTGACCACGGTGGATTTAAAGGATGCGTATCTACATATTCCTGTCCACAAGGAACATCATCGGTTCCTAAGGTTCGCATTCCTGGACAAGCATTACCAGTTCGTGGCGCTTCCTTTCGGATTAGCCACTGCTCCAAGGATTTTCTCAAAGGTACTAGGGTCCCTGTTGGCGGTGCTAAGACCAAGGGGCATTGCTGTAGTACCTTACTTGGACGACATTCTGATTCAAGCGTCGTCCCTTCCTCAAGCAAAGGCTCACACGGACATAGTCCTGGCCTTTCTCAGATCTCACGGATGGAAAGTGAACGTGGAAAAGTTCTCTATCTCCGTCGACAAGAGTTCCCTTCTTGGGAACAATAATAGACTCCTTAGAAATGAGGATTTTTCTGACAGAGACCAGAAAAACAAAACTTCTAAACTCTTGTCGGATACTTCATTCCGTTCCTCTTCCTTCCATAGCGCAGTGCATGGAAGTGATAGGTTTGATGGTAGCGGCAATGGACATAGTTCCTTTTGCGCGCATTCATCTAAGACCATTACAACTGTGTATGCTCAGTCAGTGGAATGGGGACTATACAGACTTGTCTCCGAAGATACAAGTAAATCAGAGGACCAGAGACTCACTCCGTTGGTGGCTGTCCCTGGACAACCTGTCACAAGGGGTGACCTCCCGCAGACCAGAGTGGGTCATTGTCACGACCGACGCCAGTCTGATGGGCTGGGGCGCGGTCTGGGGATCCCTGAAAGCTCAGGGTCTTTGGTCTCGGGAAGAATCTCTTCTACCGATAAATATTCTGGAACTGAGAGCGATATTCAATGCTCTCAAGGCTTGGCCTCAGCTAGCGAGGGCCAAGTTCATACGGTTTCAATCAGACAACATGACGACTGTTGCGTACATCAACCATCAGGGGGGAACAAGGAGTTCCCTGGTGATGGAAGAAGTGACCAGAATCATTCAATGGGCGGAGACTCGCTCCTGCCACCTGTCTGCAATCCACATCCCAGGAGTGGAAAATTGGGAAGCGGATTTTCTGAGTCGTCAGACATTGCATCCGGGGGAGTGGGAACTCCACCCGGAAATCTTTGCCCAAATCACTCAACTGTGGGGCATTCCAGACATGGATCTGATGGCCTCTCGTCAGAACTTCAAGGTTCCTTGCTACGGGTCCAGATCCAGGGATCCCAAGGCGACTCTAGTAGATGCACTAGTAGCACCTTGGACCTTCAAACTAGCCTATGTATTCCCGCCGTTTCCTCTCATCCCCAGGCTGGTAGCCAGGATCAATCAGGAGAGGGCGTCGGTGATCTTGATAGCTCCTGCGTGGCCACGCAGGACTTGGTATGCAGATCTGGTGAATATGTCATCGGCTCCACCATGGAAGCTACCTTTGAGACGAGACCTTCTTGTTCAAGGTCCGTTCGAACATCCGAATCTGGTCCCACTCCAGCTGACTGCTTGGAGATTGAACGCTTGATCTTATCAAAGCGAGGGTTCTCAGATTCTGTTATTGATACTCTTGTTCAGGCCAGAAAGCCTGTAACTAGAAAAATTTACCACAAAATTTGGAAAAAATATATCTGTTGGTGTGAATCTAAAGGATTCCCTTGGGACAAGGTTAAGATTCCTAAGAGTCTATCCTTCCTTCGAGAAGGATTGGAAAAAGGATTATCTGCAAGTTCCTTGATGGGACAGATTTCTGCCTTGTCTGTGTTACTTCACAAAAAGCTGGCAGCTGTGCCAGATGTTCAAGCCTTTGTTCAGGCTCTGGTTAGAATCAAGCCTGTTTACAAACCTTTGACTCCTCCTTGGAGTCTCAACTTAGTTCTTTCAGTTCTTCAGGGGGTTCCGTTTGAACCCTTACATTCCGTTGATATTAAGTTATTATCTTGGAAAGTTTTGTTTTTGGTTGCAATTTCTTCTGCTAGAAGAGTTTCAGAATTATCTGCTCTGCAGTGTTCTCCTCCTTATCTGGTGTTCCATGCAGATACGGTGGTTTTACGTACTAACCTGGTTTTCTTCCAAAAGTTGTTTCTAACAAAAACATTAACCAGGAGATAGTCGTGCCTTCTCTGTGTCCGAAACCAGTTTCGAAGAAGGAACGTTTGTTGCACAATTTGGATGTTGTTCGCGCTCTAAAATTCTATTTAGATGCTACAAAGGATTTTAGACAAACATCTTCCTTGTTTGTTGTTTATTCTGGTAAAAGGAGAGGTCAAAAAGCAACTTCTACCTCTCTCTCTTTTTGGATTAAAAGCATCATCAGATTGGCTTACGAGACTGCCGGACGGCAGCCTCCTGAAAGGATCACAGCTCCTTCCACTAGGGCTGTGGCTTCCACATGGGCCTTCAAGAACGAGGCTTCTGTTGATCAGATATGTAGGGCAGCGACTTGGTCTTCACTGCACACTTTTACCAAATTTTACAAGTTTGATACTTTTGCTTCTTCTGAGGCTATTTTTGGGAGAAAGGTTTTGCAAGCCGTGGTGCCTTCCTTTTAGGTGACCTGATTTGCTCCCTCCCTTCATCCGTGTCCTAAAGCTTTGGTATTGGTTCCCACAAGTAAGGATGACGCCGTGGACCGGACACACCTATGTTGGAGAAAACAGAATTTATGTTTACCTGATAAATTACTTTCTCCAACGGTGTGTCCGGTCCACGGCCCGCCCTGGTTTTTTAATCAGGTCTGATAATTTATTTTCTTTAACTACAGTCACCACGGTATCATATGGTTTCTCCTATGCAAATATTCCTCCTTAACGTCGGTCGAATGACTGGGGTAGGCGGAGCCTAGGAGGGATCATGTGACCAGCTTTGCTGGGCTCTTTGCCATTTCCTGTTGGGGAAGAGAATATCCCACAAGTAAGGATGACGCCGTGGACCGGACACACCGTTGGAGAAAGTAATTTATCAGGTAAACATAAATTCTGTTTTTTTACTAAAGAAAGTGCTGGCTACTTAAGAGGTTCCGGAACCCAAGCTTCTAGAAGAGCCCTCCATTCCTAAGTTGGATAAGGTTTACGAGGACACAGTGGTTTCCCAGACTTTCCCGGTTCTTGTCAAGATGGCGAACATTATAAAGAACGAGCGGGAGCGGTTAGGTTCTTCCTTTTCTTTCATGTAATTAGCAAGAGTCCATGAGCTAGTGACGTATGGGATATACATTCCTACCAGGAGGGGCAAAGTTTCCCAAACCTCAAAATGCCTATAAATACACCCCTCACCACACCCACAAATCAGTTTTACAAACTTTGCCTCCCGTGGAGGTGGTGAAGTAAGTTTGTGCTAGATTCTACGTTGATATGCGCTCTGCAGCAGGTTGGAGCCCGGTTTTCCTCTCAGCGTGCAGTGAATGTCAGAGGGATGTGAAGAGAGTACTGCCTATTTGAATTCAATGATCTCCTTCTACGGGGTCTATTTCATAGGTTCTCTATTATCGGTCGTAGAGATTCATCTCTTACCTCCCTTTTCAGATCGACGATATACTCTTATATATACCATTACCTCTACTGATTCTCGTTTCAGTACTGGTTTGGCCTTCTACTACATGTAGATGAGTGTCCTGGGGTAAGTAAGTCTAAGCTATGGTTGGGCACTTTTATATAAAGTTCTAAATATTTGTGTTTAAACATTTATTTGCCTTGATTCAGGATGTTGAATATTCCTTATTTCAGACAGTCAGTTTGATTATTGGGATAATGCATTTGAATGATCATTTTTTTCTTACCTTAAAATTTGACTTTTTTCCCTGTGGGCTGTTAGGCTCGCGGGGGCTGAAAATGCTTCATTTTATTGCGTCATTCTTGGCGCAGACTTTTTTGGCGCCAAAAAATTTCTTTATTTCCGGCGTCATACTTGTCACCGGAAGTTGCGTCATTTTTGACGTTTTTTGCGCCAAAAGTGTCGGCGTTACCGGATGTGGCGTCATTTTTGGCGCTAAAAGCATTTAGGCGCCAAATAATGTGGGCGTCTTTTTTGGCGCTAAAAAATATGGGCGTCATTATTGTCTCAACATTATTTAAGTCTCATTGTTTATTTGCTTCTGGTTGCTAGAAGCTTGTTCACTGGCATTTTTTCCCATTCCTGAAACTGTCATTTAAGGAATTTGATCAATTTGGCTTTATATGTTGTTTTTTCTATTACATATTGCAAGATGTCTCAGATTGACCCTGAATCAGAAGATACTTCTGGAAAATCGCTGCCTGATGCTGGATCTACCAAAGTTAAGTGTATTTAGAGTAAACTTGTGGTAACTGTTCCTCCAGCTGTTGTTTGTAATGAATGTCATGACAAACTTGTTAATGCAGATAATATTTCCTTTAGTAATGTTACATTACCTGTTGTTGTTCCATCAACATCTAATACTCAGAGTGTTCCTGTTAACATAAGAGATTTTGTTTCTAAATCCATTAAGAAGGCTATGTCTGTTATTTCTCCTTCTAGTAAACGTAAAAGGTCTTTTAAAACTTCTCATTTTTCAGATGAATTTTTAAATGAACATCATCATTCTGATTCTGATAATGATTCATCTGGTTCAGAGGATTCTGTTTCAGAGGTTGATGCTGATAAATCTTCATATTTATTCAAAATGGAATTTATTCGTTCTTTACTTAAAGAAGTCTTAATTGCATTAGAAATAGAGGATTCTGGTCCTCTTGATACTAAATCTAAACGTTTAAATAAGGTTTTTAAATCTCCTGTAGTTATTCCAGAAGTTTTTCCTGTCCCTGATGCTATTTCTGAAGTAATTTCCAGGGAATGGAATAATTTGGGTAATTCATTTACTCCTTCTAAACGTTTTAAGCAATTATATCCTGTGCCATCTGACAGATTAGAGTTTTGGGACAAAATCCCTAAGGTTGATGGGGCTATCTCTACTCTTGCTAAACGTACTACTATTCCTACGGCAGATAGTACTTCCTTTAAAGATCCTTTAGATAGGAAAATTGAATCCTTTCTAAGAAAAGCTTACTTATGTTCAGGTAATCTTCTTAGAACTGCTATATCTTTAGCGGATGTTGCTGCAGCTTCAACTTTTTGGTTAGAAGCTTTAGCGCAACAAGTAACAGATCATAATTCTCATAGCATTGTTAATCTTCTTCAACATGCTAATAATTTTATTTGTGATGCCATCTTTGATATCATTAGGGTTGATGTCAGGTATATGTCTCTAGCTATTTTAGCTAGAAGAGCTTTATGGCTTAAAACTTGGAATGCTGATATGTCTTCTAAGTCAACTTTGCTTTCCCTTTCTTTCCAGGGTAATAAATTATTTGGATCACAGTTGGATTCTATTATTTCAACTGTTACTGGGGGGAAAGGAACTTTGTTACCACAGGATAAAAAATCTAAAGGTAAATTTAGGTCTAATAATCGTTTTCGTTCCTTTCGTCACAATAAGGAACAAAAGCCTGATCCTTCCCCTACAGGAGCGGTATCAGTTTGGAATCCATCTCCAGTCTGGAATAAATCCAAGCCTTTTAGAAAGCCAAAGCCAGCTCCCAAGTCAACATGAAGGTGCGGCCCTCATTCCAGCCCAGCTGGTAGGGGGCAGATTACGATTTTTCAAAGAAATTTGGATCAATTCAATTCACAATCTTTGGATTCAGAACATTGTTTCAGAAGGGTACAGAATAGGCTTCAAGATAAGGCCTCCTGCAAGAAGATTTTTTCTTTCCCCTGTCCCAGTAAATCCAGTGAAGGCTCAAGCATTTCTGAAATGTGTTTCAGATCTAGAGTTGGCTGGAGTAATTATGCCAGTTCCAGTTCTGGAACAGGGGCTGGGGTTTTACTCAAATCTCTTCATTGTACCAAAGAAGGAGAATTCCTTCAGACCAGTTCTGGATTTAAAAATATTGAATCATTATGTAAGGATACCAACATTCAAAATGGTAACTATAAGGACTATTCTGCCTTTTGTTCAGCAAGGGCATTATATGTCCACAATAGATTTACAGGATGCATATCTGCATATTCCGATTCATCCAGATCACTATCAGTTTCTGAGATTCTCTTTCCTAGACAAGCATTACCAGTTTGTGGCTCTGCCGTTTGGCCTAGCAACAGCTCCAAGGATTTTTACAAAGGTTCTTGGTGCCCTTCTGTCTGTAATCAGAGAACAGGGTATTGTGGTATTTCCTTATTTGGACGATATCTTGGTACTTGCTCAGTCTTCTCATTTAGCAGAGTCTCATACGAATCGACTTGTATTGTTTCTTCGAGAACATGGTTGGAGGATCAATTTACCAAAAAGTTAATTGATTCCTCAGACAAGGGTAACCTTTTTAGGTTTCCAGATAGATTCAGTGTCCATGACTCTGTCTCTGACAGACAAGAGACGTCTAAAATTGGTTTCAGCTTGTCGAAACCTTCAGTCGCAATCATTTCCTTCAGTAGCTTTATGCATGGAAATTCTAGGTCTTATGACTGCTGTATCGGACGCGATCCCCTTTGCTCGTTTTCACATGCGACCTCTTCAGCTTTGTATGCTGAACCAGTGGTGCAGGGATTATACAAAGATATCTCAATATCTTTAAAACCGATTGTACGACACTCTCTGACGTGGTGGACAGATCACCATCGTTTAGTTAAGGGGGCTTCTTTTGTTCTTCCAACCTGGACTGTGATTTCAACAGATGCAAGTCTGACAGGTTGGGGAGCTGTTTGGGGGTCTCTGACAGCACAAGGGGTTTGGGAATCTCAGGAGGTGAGATTACAAATCAATATTTTGGAACTCTGTGCAATTTTCAGAGCTCTTCAGTCATGGCCTCTTCTAAAGAGAGAGTCGTTCATTTGTTTTCAGACGGACAATGTCACAACTGTGGCATATGTCAATCATCAAGGAGGGACTCACAGTCCTCTGGCTATGAACGAAGTATCTCGAATACTGGTATGGGCGTAATCCAGCTCCTGTCTAATTTCTGCGGTTCATATCCCAGGTATAGACAATTGGGAAGCGGATTATCTCAGTCGCCAAACGTTACATCCGGGCGAGTGGTCTCTTCACCCAGAGGTATTTCTTCAGATTGTTCAAATGTGGGGACTTCCAGAAATAGATCTGATGGCTTCTCATCTAAACAAGAAGCTTCCCAGGTATCTGTCCAGATCCAGGGATCCTCAGGCGGAGGCAGTGGATGCATTGTCACTTCCTTGGAAGTATCATCCTGCCTATATCTTTCCGCCTCTAGTTCTTCTTCCAAGAGTAATTTCCAAGATTCTGAAGGAGGGCTTCTCAGTCAAAGAGGTTTCTCTGACTCTGTGATTAATACTATGTTACAGGCTCGTAAATCTGTATCTAGGAAGATATATTATCGAGTCTGGAAGATTTACATTTCTTGGTGTCTTTCTCATCATTTTTCTTAGCATTCTTTTAGAATTCCTAGAATTTTACAGTTTCTTCAGGATGGTTTGGATAAAGGTTTGTTTGCAAGTTCCTTGAAAGGACAAATCTCTGCTCTTTCTGTTCTTTTTCACAGAAAGATTGCTAGTCTTCCTGATATTCATTGTTTTGTACAAGCTTTGGTTCGTATAAAACCTGTTATTAAGTCAATTTCTCCTCCTTGGAGTTTGAATTTGGTTCTGGGGGCTCTTCAAGCTCCTCCGTTTGAACCTATGCATTCGCTGGACATTAAATTACTTTCTTGGAAAGTTTTGTTTCTTTTGGCCATCTCTTCTGCTAGAAGAGTTTCTGAATTATCTGCTCTTTCTTGTGAGTCTCCTTTTCTGATTTTTCATCAGGATAAGGCAGTGTTGCGAACTTCTTTTAAATTTTTACCTAAGGTTGTGAATTCTAATAACATTAGTAGAGAAATTGTGGTTCCTTCATTGTGTCCTAATCCTAAGAATTCTAAGGAAAGATCGTTGCATTCTTTGGATGTAGTTAGAGCTTTGAAATATTATGTTGAAGCTACTAAAAATTTCCGAAAGACTTCTAGTCTATTTGTTATCTTTTCCGGTTCTAGGAAAGGTCAGAAGGCCTCTGCCATTTCTTTGGCGTCTTGGTTAAAGTCTTTGATTCATCATGCTTATGTCGAGTCGGGTAAAGCTCCGCCTCAAAGGATTACAGCTCATTCTACTAGGTCAGTTTCTACTTCCTGGGCGTTTAGGAATGAAGCTTCGGTTGATCAGATTTGCAAAGCAGCAACTTGGTCCTCTTTGCATACTTTTACTAAATTCTACCATTTTGATGTGTTTTCTTCTTCTGAAGCAGTTTTTGGTAGAAAAGTACTTCAGGCAGCTGTTTCAGTTTGATTCTTCTGCTTATAATTTCAGTTTTTTTCATTATAAGATTTAAACTTTATTTTGGGTGTGGATTATTTTCAGCGGAATTGGCTGTCTTTATTTTATCCCTCCCTCTCTAGTGATTCTTGCGTGGAAGATCCACATCTTGGGTATTCATTATCCCATACGTCACTAGCTCATGGACTCTTGCTAATTACATGAAAGAAAACATAATTTATGTAAGAACTTACCTGATAAATTCATTTCTTTCATATTAGCAAGAGTCCATCAGGCCCACCCTTTTTGTGGTGGTTATGATTTTTTTGTATAAAGCACAATTATTCCAATTCCTTATTTTTTATGCTTTCGCACTTTTGTCTTATCACCCCACTTCTTGGCTATGCGTTAAACTGATTTGTGGGTGTGGTGAGGGGTGTATTTATAGGCATTTTGAGGTTTGGGAAACTTTGCCCCTCCTGGTAGGAATGTATATCCCATACGTCACTAGCTCATGGACTCTTGCTAATATGAAAGAAATGAATTTATCAGGTAAGTTCTTACATAAATTATGTTTTTTCCCCCTTTTCTCAATTTAAATTTTTTTCCCCCGTCCCGGAGGCCCGGCTAGAGTTGTGGGGTACCATTCCCAAGGGGCATGGGGCTATCTCCACGCTCGCTAAGTGCACGACGATTCCTTTAGAAGATAGTTCTTCGTTCAAGGAGCCTATGAATAAAAAGTTGGAAAACATGTTACAAAAGATGTTTCAGCACACAGGGTTTGTTTTTCAACCTGCAGCGTCAGTCGCCGCGGTTGCTAGAGCTGCGTCATATTGGTGCGATGCCTTATTTGATATGATTGAGGGTGAACCCTCTTTTGAGGAGGGGCAGGAAAATATTAAGGCCCTAAAGGTGGCCAATTCCTTCATTCGTGACGCTAATATGCAAATTATACGCCTGAATGCTAAGGTATCAGGTTTTTCGGTTCTAGCACGCAGGGCTCTGTGGCAAAAATCTTGGTCAGCGGACATGACCTCTAAGACAAGGCTGCTGTCTTTGCCTTTTAAGGGCAAGACCCTGTTCGGTCCAGGTCTAGACTCTAACATATCCACGGTTACAGGAGGCAGGGGTGCCTTTCTTCCCCAGGATAAGACGGCAAAACCTAAGGGTGCTAATTTTCGTCCCTTTCGTGGGGATAAGGCGCAACGCCAACAGCCCACAGCGAAAGCGGAACAAACCAAGGGTCCCTGGAAGCCTGCTCAAGCTTGGAACAAGTCTACCAGCTGAGACTGCAAGTTTAGAACAAGAATCCCGCCGAGACGAAGTCTGCATGAAGGGGCGGCCCCCGACGGTTCTGCGGACCAAGTGGGGAGCAGATTGTCTCTGTTCTTAGACGCCTGGTTGCAGGACGTTCAGGACCCCTGGGTTCTGGAGGTAGTCGCCCAGGGTTACAGGTTAGGGTTCAAGTCCTTTCTGCCCAGGGGCAAATTCCTTCTGTCAAACCCTGTCTTCAAGGCTGGAAAAAAAGGCCTTTCTGGGTTGTGTGCTGGATCTCTCCGCTCTTGGGGTTATCGTACCAGTACCCAATGCAGAAAGGGGTCTAAGGTATTACTCCAAATTGTTTGTGGTCTTCATGAAGGTCCTGGGGGCCCTTCTAGCAGTAGCCAGATCCCAGGGCATCGCGTTGGCGCCCTACCTTGACGACATTCTGGTTCATTCACTGTCATCCCATCTGGCAGAGGCCCACACCAGGGTCCTGCTGCAGCTACTTCAATTTCACGGTTGGAAGATCAATCTCGAGAAGAGTTCTCTGGTTCCCAGTACCAGGGTGGAGTTCTTGGGCACGATCATAGACTCTGTGTCCA
The DNA here is from genome assembly GCF_027579735.1 of Bombina bombina. Taxonomy (NCBI): domain Eukaryota; kingdom Metazoa; phylum Chordata; class Amphibia; order Anura; family Bombinatoridae; genus Bombina; species Bombina bombina. The sequence goes on from NC_069504.1 coordinate 1,117,982,425, forward strand.
TGAAGATCTTTCTCACAGACAAGCAACAATCAAAGATGGTGTCTACCTGTCATGCCCTTCAGTCTACAGTGAGACCATTTGTAGCTCAGTGCATGGAAATTAATGGGCTCATGGTCTCCAGCATGGACATCATTCCATTCACCAGGTTTCATCTTAGACCTCTTCAATTGTGCATGTTGAGACAGTGGAACGGCGATCATTCCGATCTGTCGCAGACAATATACATGGATGCGCGGACTCGGATTTCCCTCTACTGGTGGATCCGCCCAGATCACCTGTCCATGAGACCTTCCTGGGAGATTACCACGGACGCAAGTCTGGCAGGATGGGGAGCTGTTAGGGGTACCAGGATGGCACATGAGAACTGGTCTCGCTTAGAGGCTCTATTTCCAATAAATATTCTAGAGCTTCAAGTGATCTACAATGCTCTGACGGCGTGGCCTCGTCTGGGGGACTTCAGCTTTATCAGGTTCCAGACTGACAATATTACCTCGGTGGCTTACATCAACCACCAGGTGGGGACGAGGAGCTCCCTGGCATTGAGGGAGGTGTCTCGGATCCTGGAGTGGGCAGAGACCCACAACTGTTCGCTCTCTGTGATCCACATCCCGGGTGTGGACAACTGGGAAGTGGATTTTTTCAGCAGGCAGACTTTTTTTTCTTCACCCCGAAGTGTTTGCGGAGATCTGTCTCAGATGGGGGACGCCAGAGATCAATCTCATGGCATCAAGGTTGAATTGCAAGCTTCCCAGATATGGATCGAGGTCGAGGGACCCCCAGGCAGAGCGAATAGATGCATTGGGGGTTCGGTCTAGTATACATATTTCCTCCATTACTGCTTCTTCCTCATGTAGTGGCTCGTATAAAGCAGGAGAGAGCATCCTCCATTCTGATTGCTCCTTCATGGCCGAGGAAGACGTGGTTTGCGGATCTAGTGGGGATGTCATCCTCTCCGCCGTGGAGGTTACCCTGTTGCAGGGATCTGCTGGAGCAGGGTCCTTTTCAACATCAAAATCTCGATTCTCTGAGGCTGACTGCATGGAGATTAAACGTTTATCTTGGCAAAAAGGGTTTTTTCTGAAAATGTGATTGACACTCTAGTTCAGGCAAGAAAGCCGGTCACTGGACTCATCTATCATAAGGTGTGGAGGACATACTTGTTCTGGTGTGAGAGTCAGTGAGAGTCATGGCTACCCTTGGCACAGGGTGAGGGTATTCAGGATTTTTTTTTTTTTTTAAGGAAACATTGTTTATTTCTGTTTAAAACATACATGTGTCAAAAAAAATACGATGATCATTTGCAAAACAAAGATTAAAGGCTTAGGCCTCGTGCTAAATATAGAGTCCATACATATCTCAGTCCAAACTGTAGAACCCCTTTGAAAGATGAACCAGTAAAGTTCCCAACATTGAGGGCCTTGCATTTTCACAATTTTTCCTTTTTTGTAACAAAATAACCAAAGTAAACTAGTAACAATAAACATTGAACAGTTATAATTTCCATGTGTGTCCATTAATCCTTGGTCGAAGCTTACATGTATCTGTGTGTTTTCATCTAAACAAATACATCTGGTATCAATGCAATATGACATTAAGGAGTATTAACATCTAAGCCTGGAATGTGAAAGTCTGTGACAACCTATAGAACACAACGTCATCTTAGGAAAGTAGAGGGATTCGTCTTGAGTAGTCTGTATGTAGTTGATTAGTGTATACAAAGGAGTCGTGGTAGGGCCCTAAGTGGGTCTAGAATCCCACAGAAACAATATCTCTGCATGAGTGTCTAATTTGTTTATTAAAAGATAGTGATATCTTTCCAGCTTGAGATTGAGTTGTATCTCTTGTATCCACTCAGCTAGGGTGGGAATTGATTCTTTTTTCCACAGTCTTGGAATTAGTTGATTTGCACTGTTAATCATTATTTGTAGTAGTTTATAGTGTAGTTGTGAGTTAAGTTTGGGGTATTTGTGTAACAGGTAGATAGTCGTGTCGTGAGGCATCGAAGTGCCAATTGTGTTTTGTATATATGGTATAATAGATGTCCAAAATGCTTGAATTTTAGGACAGGCCCACCAAATATGGAATAGCGTGCCCTCTTCCCTACACTGTCTCCAGCAGTGGTTAGAAGAACCAGGAAAGAGATGCTTGAGTCTCTGTGGTGTGAGATACCACCTAGTTAATAATTTCATGTTGGTTTCTATAAGTTTAGCCGAATGTGCCGACCGTTTCACCGCTGTGAAAATTGAATGCCATTCTATAATTGGGATTAAAAATGGTAAATCTCTATTCCAAGCTTTAGTAAATGTTGGTAAATCGGTTTCAATTGGTTTAGTCAATAGTTTATATGTACGAGAAATTGTGTGAAAGTTAGAAGAGGAAGAACTGCACAGTATCTCAAATTGTGTTCGCTGCCTATTTAGGTGGGATTTATGTGAGGACTGAAAGTAGTGGCTAAATTGGAGGTACCGAAACCACACACTGAAAAATCCATTGCCCAAGGATTCCATGGAGTGTCTAGGTAGTAAATTACCATCTTCTGTCAATACATAGGCTGGTAACAGAAGATGAATGTCCTTGGTACCTGTGGGGGTGAAAGTGAGTCCCGGTGGAAAGTTATCATTCTGTAGTATAGGTGTCAGTGGGGAGGGTATTGAGGACAAATTAGGGTGTGTTTTAACTATCTCTATCCATGTATTAAAAGTCTCATGTATGATTGGGTTATTAAGGTATTTGGTCTTGGATTGGTATTCAGGATTTTATCTTTACTCCAAGAGGGTTTAGAGAAGGGCCTCGCCGCTAGTTCACTAAGAGGACAAATTTCAGCTTTATCTGTTCTGTTGCACAGGAGACTCGCTGATCTCCCTTACATCCAATCTTTTGTTCAGGCTTTATCTCGAATCAGGCCTGTTTTTAGGCAGACTGCTTCCCCTTGGAGCTTAAACTTGGTACTTAGGGTCTTGCAGAAGGTTCCGTTTGAACCTATGCACTCTCTTAACATAAACTTCTCTCTTGGAAGGTTCTCTTTCTGTTGGCCATTGCTTCGGCACGCAGAGTTTTCTGAGCTGGCGGCATTGCAATATGAGCCCCCTTATCTGGTGTTTCATGCAGATAAGGCTGTTCTAACCGTAACATTAATCAGGAGATAGTTGTTCCTTCTTTGTGTCCTAACTCTTCTTCTCCTAAGGAGAGGTTACTTCATAATCTGGACATGGTTCATGCTTTGAAATTCTATCTTCAGGCCACAAAGGATTTCAGACAATCTAAGTCACTTTTTGTGGTGTATTCAGGGAAGCGCAGGGGTCAGAGGGCTTCTGCTACTTCTTTGTCTTTTTGAAGGAGCTTGATCCGTTTGTCCTATGAGACAGCAGGACACAAGCCCTCTCAGAGGATTACGGCTCATTCCACTAGAGCAGTAGCTTCATCTTGGGCCTTCTATGGAGCAGATTTGCAAGGCGGTTACCAGGTCCTCCTTGCATACCTTCACTAAGTTTTCCAAATTTGACGTTTTTGCTTCTGCGGGAGCTGTTTTTGGGAGACAGGTTCTACAGGCTGTTGTGCCCTCAGATTAAGGGTCCGCATTTTTACCTCCCGGTTTCATTCAGTATCCTTTAGGAGCTTGGGTATAGGTTTCCCTCAAGTAATGAATGAAGCCATGGACTCTCCTCCCCTTTAGATGGAAAACATAAATTATGCTTAGCCTGATAATTTTATTTCCATCGTGGAGAGGAGAGTCCACGGTCCCCGCCCGTATCTCCAATGGGTTGACCTAAATTTAATATATTCTTCTGGCACCATTTATACCTTAATATTTCTCCTTCTGTTCCTTGTTCCCTCAGCAGAATGACTGGGGGATGAGGGAGTGGGGGGAGGTATTTAAGCCTTTGGCTGGGGTGTATTTGCCTCCTCCTGGTGGCCAGGTTCTTAATTCCCACAAGTAATGAATGAAGCCGTGGACTCTCCTCCCCACAATGGAAATAAAATTATCAGGTAAGCATAATTTATTTTTTTCTTAATTTTGAAGTTCAGAGAGTGAGGATAATTGTATACATCTTGGATTTAGTTATTTCCTGGCATCTGAATGAGAGGTTAGAGTGTGAATCCCATGGGCATTTTCACACTGTGTGTGTGTGTTTATATACTGTATATCACATAGATTAAACCTTACTTTGGAGCCACAACACTTTTGCAGCCGTTGAGTCAGTGTGAACTTTAGCTATGCGTTTAACACCTTTGTGGGATCTAAATACTTAGGTACGATGGGACACAAATACAGAGATGATATGCTAATACTACTTTGAGCATTTTTGTGTTTTGAATGTCCCTTTAATTGTTGTTTAATGTTAAAACAATATGTAACCCTTCCTGACTTTATCAAGAGTTACAGCTCTGATTTAACTTTAAGAAATTCTTCCCAGTATCTTATTAGGTAGCCCATGTATCTGAGCACCCTTACTAACCTGTCTGCCCTTTCTTGGCGTGGCCAGGTGAGCGTATTGACTGACCAAGTGGAAGCGCAAGGAGAGAAGATCCGGGATCTCGAGTTCTGCCTCGAAGAACACAGAGAAAAATTAAATGCAACTGAAGAAATGCTACAGCAGGTATGAAGAGGCCCTGGTGATAGTCTTAAAGTAAAGGTAAACTTTGTATGTTTTAAAATCAGGTGCAGGATCTAAGCGATATTTTAGATGGACTTTCATTGATCACTTCCAAAATAAGTGTCATACGGCTAGAGCGCAGATTGGAGAACAGTTAAAATGGTTAGATCAGAAAAAAATAAGTTATGAAGTGGGCGGCCAGAGCTTGGAGTAGATTAATAGTAAGTTATAGTGCATCTTTATTAAAAGTGATCAATTAAAATCCATCTAAAATATCACTAACATTCCGGACCTAATTTTAAAACGTAAAATTTACCATCACTTTAATATTCTCAGAGAAACCCTAACTACTGACAAGCTGGAAGTCTCATTAAATCATTTTTTGGATATGTACAGTATATATAAACAATGCAGTGCTTCATGACATTAACCTCTTATGGACATATGACGGATTTTTTCTGTCATAAAACCATTGAGCAAACTGAAAGCTGTGTCCTTAAAGGGTTAACATGTAAAATAAATGTTTTTAAACTTTTATTTTTGTTTTGAAGGCTAGGGAAACACCCCTTGAAAAGCGTCTTTAGTATGTTTCTTCTTTACTATGTCCAGTTAGAGGCAAATATAAATATAAACTCCTGCACAGATCTTTCAATCATATGTAGATTTCATTAGATTGCAGAATGCAGTCCAGCTTCTCTGAGAGCTGTGGTATAAGCACAATTTCCTGGAAAAGCAGACAAAATAAGTAATGAATGCAAACTGCAGAGTTTTGTGTTGCGCTAACTCCTCTGCAAGATTCTCCCTGTAACTGTGTGAGCGTTAGTGTATGGGAGGCAGATATGACAGACGTCTATGACCAGCATGCTTGTACTTGCTTCCATGTGTCACAGCATGTGTAGGAGGCTGGGTGAGAGCTGTGCTAAATCAAGCGCCCCGTATGCCATTACCTGGATTCATTCATGTCAGCAATACTTATAAAGAGGTTAAATAACTAGATTTAGTCATTATAGGATACTAATGTTGAAAACCCCCAATTTTTTTTCATATGTTCAGGATCAGTTTCTGCATGCAGATTTATTTAGGTATAAAATTAAAAAAGTGCAAAGCCAGCAGAATTAAAGGGATATGAAACCCAAAATGTTTCTTTCATGTTTGAGAAAGAGAGTACAATTCAAAAAAAAGTTTCAAATGTACTCCTATTATCAAATTTGCTTTGTTCTCTTTGTTCTTTGTTGAAGAGATATCTCGATAGGTAGCGAGCACATGTCTTAAGGACTACATGACAGGAAATAGTGCTGCGATCTAGTGATATTGCTTATGTATAACACTTGTGAAACTTCTGCTATACACTGCTGCAGACACGCGCACACTCCTGAACTTACTTTCCAACAAAGGATAACAAGAAAACAAAGAAAGTTAGAGAATAGAAGTAAATAGGAAAGTTGTTTAAAATGGTATGCTCTGTCTGAATCATGAGAGAAAATGCTTGGGTTTTATGTCCCTTTAAGAAAAAAATATTATTAAAAATCGACTTTTACTTATATAGAAATTAAAAAGTATCTATTTTTATGTTTCCTCCTCAATGAAAAAAGGATTGAAATAGGTAGCTCAGTGTTGGAGTCTGCTAGAAAAAAGTATATTAAAAACACACCACAAACAATCCTCCTCAGATTTAAGACAAGAATATGATTTTGTTTATCTGCAGATTAGACCGTATTACTTTTTATTAATAGGAAAATATGCTCTGTGGGAGAGGTTGATCAAGGAATGAAATAATAGAAGTCCGGATTGCCATCAATATCTATTTGGCATGACATAATAATGCAAAAGAAAGGCCAAGAAAACCTAGAAACATTACACCATAAATGGATAAAAGAATTACGTGAGATATCAATTGATCAGAGTTTTAAATTGTTACAAAAATGTACAAAGTCACAAGACTGGAGAGAATCGCATATGAGAGTGATCAAGCAGTCATATCGATCCCCAGCCAGGATAGCTAAATGGCCTCCCCACGGTATTATATGTTGTGCCAGATGTTCCTTTCCTTTGGCCAATCTTATGCAATGCTTCTGGGCATGCTCCAAGGTGAGAAAGTTCTGGGGTAAAATCAATTATTGGCTGAACAGATTCTTAGAAAGGCAAATAAGTTGGAACCTTTCAGATTTATTGTTCCTACATGGTAAATCTTATGTAAAAGAAAACAACAATCTGATTAATGTAGCAGTTATGATTGGCAGAGACATTATTCTTAGTTAATGGAAGTCTAAATATTGTCCAAGCATGAGTGAATTTAAAAAGAAAGTCCTATTACAGATTTACCTGGAACAATATGATCCAAATATAATACACGGGAATGGACATAAGATATAAGTGAAGGACTTACATTGTTGTTTTTTATTTTTTGGTGTTGTAAGGTGAACTTGCCGTTAGTGAAGGTGTATTCAATGCAAGAATTAATACAATGAAATAGAATTATGAAATGATGTATGTATAATAGAAAGCATAGAAGTTAGTTAGTCTTGTAAACATAGCAGTATAGGAAAATATGAGCATAATTTCCAGCCGTTAAAAAAATAACTTATTCCAATGTTCTGCACATTGCAGAATATGTTCTATGTATTTATAAACCAAAATTCTGTATACATTTATACCTATATATAATCGTGTGTGTATATAATTTTATTTATATATATAAAAATTCATGTGTATGTGTGTGTATGTATGTATATATATATATATAAAAAATCATGTGTATGTGTGTGTGTATGTATATATATATATATATATATATATATATTGTACCAAAATACCATCAGATCTATATGTAGAAATATGTATTTATGAATAAATAGAACAAATTCTTCTATGTGAAGAACACTGGAATGTGAAATATTCATATTTTCATGTCGGGTTAGCGCACTTGAGAATATGGGATCGGGTTTGCATGCGATTAGGCTGTTAGGCTTCTGTGGGGAATACGTTATGGTGCGCGCAATATTCTAAGTTCAGCTTTTTGCGCGTGCCTGGTTAGAACGCAAGCGAAAATTGTTTACTTTCAACTTATAGCATGAGTGCTACCCAACGCATGCAAAACCTTTAATTACAACGAAGTTAGTGCTCGAGTGGTAACAAATACTGCTCCATTGTAATCTGGCCCTAAATCTCTGCCTGTTTCTAAGCCCCTGCAGTACAGTTTTATTAGCTTTTCACAGCAAGACAGTGCTAGTTAAAGGGACAGTCTACTTGATTTTTTGTTTTGTTTAAAAAGATAGATAATCCCTTTAATACCAATTTCCCAGCTTTGCTCAACCAATATTGTTATATTAATATATATTATAACCTGAGTCCAAACCACTAAATGTCTGCTTGTTTCTAAGCCACTACAGGCTGCCTCTTATCCCAGGGCATTTTTTTAGCTTTCCACAGCCAAACACTGCTAATTAATGTGTGCCATATAGATAACAGTGTGCTCACTCCTGTGGAGTTATTAATGAGTCAGCACTGATAGGCTAAACTGCAAGTCTGTAAAAAGCTTTGAGATAAGGAGGCAGCCTGCAGAGGCTTAGATGCAAGCTGATCACAGAAGTAAAAAAGTATATTAATATAACTATGTTGGTTATGCAAAACTGATGAATGGGTAAAAGTGGATTATCTTTTTAAACAACAAACATTTTGGAGTAGACTGTCCCTTTTATTCTGCTGGCTTCATACTTTTTTTTTAATATACCCATATAACTACTGGGAGCTATCTGAACACATCTGGTGAGCTAATAAGGCATATTTGTATAGCCACCAATCACCAGCTAGCTGCCAGTAGTTCATTGCAGCTCCTGAGTCTACCTAGGTATGCTTTTTTAACAAAGGAAACCAAGAGGACAAATACATTTTCATAATAGATGTAAATTTAAAAGCTATTTATAATTGCTACTCTGTCTTAACCAAAGATTTTGTTTTGACTTGTATGTCTCTATAAGTTATTTAGGGGGTTTAAGGATAAACTGGTACAAATAACTTTGCTGGTTTAATGGAAATGTTTTACCATTTAAAGGGTCAGGAAACCCCAACATTTTCTTCCATGATTTGGGTAGAACATACAATTTTAAACAACTTTCCAATATACTTCTTTTATCAAATTTGCTTCATTCTCTTGTTATCCTTTGCAGAAGGAGCAGTAATGAACTACTGGCAGCTAGCTGAGCACATCTAGTTAGCCAATCACAAGAGATCCTGCTTATTGGTATATAGACACTTCCTGCTAATGCTTATTGGTATATAGACACTTCCTGCTAATGCTTATTGGAATATAGACACTTCCTGCTAATGTTTATTGGTATATAGACACTTCCTGCTAATGCTTATTGGTATATAGACACTTCCTGCTTATGCTTATTGCTATATAGGGACCTCCTGCTTATGCTTATTGGTATATAGACACTTCCTGCTTATGCTTATTGGTATATAGACACTTCCTGCTTATGCTTATTTCTATATAGGGACCTCCTGCTTATGCTTATTGCTATATAGGGACCTCCTGCTTATGCTTATTTCTATATAGGCACCTCCTGCTTATGCTTATTGGTATACAGACACTTCCTGCTTATGCTTATTGGTATATAGACACACCTACTGCTTATGCGTATATAGACACTTTCTGCTTATGCTTATTGGTATATAGACACTTCCTGCTTATGCTTATTGGTATATAGACACTTCCTGCTAATGCTTATTGGTATATAGACACTTCCTGCTAATGCTCATTAAGCAATAATCATCTGAGGGAAGCGCCTCTCAGCCAATGAGCATTAGAATGAAGTAACTATAAACCAATGAGTATTGGAGGGAAGTGCCTCTCAGCCAATGATTATTGGAGGGAAGTGCCTATCAGCCAGTGGGCATTGGTGGGAAGTTCACAACTGTGTTAGTTTCAATTTACTGTACTTCATGAAAATAAAATAAAAGCGGTTTATTCATATGAATGTCAGAACAATTTAGTACAGTTTCCCTTTAAATGGATGTTAAACAGTCTATTTCATTGTTGTAATAAAAAGCACTAATCTTTTTCTTATACTTAATAGAATGCATTATAATATGTGTTAGTCATCTATTTTAATGGATTTTACCTTTTAATTATTTGTTTACACTACATTTGTGCAGTGTCTTTTACTTCCTGTCACAGCCCTGTAAGGAGGAGGAGCCTTTGCAGGAAGTTTTATCCTGGTGTCATAAAACTTCTAGGCTATCGAATAGACTAGATAATAGGGAGTCAGATTTGCTCATGCCCAGAACTGACAGAGTAAAAACTTCTCTGCTCTTATCACACTGGGGACAGGTGCTTTAGTGAGAATGTCTAAGTGCTAATTGTGCAAGAAAACAAATAAGTTATTTGCAATTTTTTACACTTTATTTTTATATTAACTTTGATTTAACATATTTGTTTTTACTAAAGTAGCACTTTTTTTTATCCCTTCAAGTAAAATCCAATCTATGTTATTGGTTAGAGAAATTCACAGATGGATTAGCTCCGTAGGGGTTTGTTCTCAATTACCTTTTTTTTCTTTCTTTTTTTTTCTTCTTCAAATGTAGAATATAGGTGAGTGGAGCCTGAGTAGTTCAGTTTATCACCGTCTGGTTTTAGATGGATTAATCATGTCTGTTAGTAAGAAAATGTATTGATTCTTTAATGTTTCCTCAAACACTTAACATAATTAGTCATTTTAGTAATTACAAAAGTATTGCTTTTAAATTCTACACCCTCAGATTTGCAGTCACATTTTTTTTTTTTTTTCTCTCATTTTTTTCAGACCTCAAAGCGCATTAAATGTTCAATAATAGCCCAAAATGATACTCGGCTAAAAGGCAACTTTAATTTCCATCTGCTTCAATATCCAGTTATCTGACGACTTATCCAGACTCACATTTAGCTGCTTGTCAATAACAATTTAATTAAAATGTTTGAAACCAAAAATATAAACAAAATCAAACATATTTACATTTTATAATATAGTTTTACATCACGCTGCAAAATAACCAGAAAATTCAGAGGAAATTCTGCTAGATGTACTCATAGGGGCATATTTATCAAGCTCCATAACTTGTCCGCTTGCTCTGAGGCGGCGGACAGAAATCAACCCGATCGAATACGATCGGGTTGATTGACACCCCCTGCTAGCAGCCGATTGGTCGCAAATCTGCATTAGGCGGTATTGCACCAGCAGTTCACAAGAACTGCTGGGGCAATGATAAATGCAGACAGCGTATGGTGTCGGCATTTATCGATGTGCAGCGGTCATGATCCGCTATATCGGATCATGTCCGCCCACATCATAGTAAATGGGCCCCATAGGCTCAAATTAAGCTGTTTTGTGAAGCCGCTTGGTGGCTGTTAGATGCTGATATGTACTCCTAATACCCTGTTTTTTATGATGTTTGATCACTGGAAATTAATAGCTTTTTCCTGTATCATTCTCTAGGAACTCTTAAGCAGAACATCACTCGAAACACAGAAACTTGACTTAATGGCAGAGATATCAAATCTGAGACTTAAACTGACAGCCGTAGAGAAGGATCGCATTGAGTTCGAGGAGCGTTACCGAGATACAGAGGTGAGAACAATCTTCATACGCTTTCCTCAGCAAATCAGCAACGTCATCTCAATTCCAAAGATAGCAGCATGACTGTTACTATTTTTTTAAGATTGAATTAGAACAACCACATTTTCTCTTTTAAAAGGAACCATTAAAAATAAAAGTATGCTTTTTCACCACCAGACAGCAGCTAAGCAAAATGGGATGGGATGTATATGTGTTACAATTACAAAACCTTGCAGTGCTGTTTTTACAGTGTGTGACTTTATTTATTTATTTATTTATTTATTTATTTATTTATATATATATATATATATATATATATATATATATATATATATATATATATATATATATATATATTATATTTATTCAAATTCTAATCATGCTGCACAATATATCATGATGTATCAGATGATTTGAAAGACAGAAAAATAAGAGGATATTGACACTATACAATTACAGAAAGCCCTGAGAATCAGGTTGTGTCCTTGAAGAAATCACAACGCATTTCACGGCCATGACCCTTCGTCAGGTGTATACAGCATCCATATATATGTTATTAATTAGCTTTAGTGAATGCAATTAACCAAATACCAAAATTGAATATAAATAGTTATTTTGTCTGTATGTAGCTGAGAATTTGGATTCTGCTTTCATTTTGTCGCTTGCACACAGATATAATTCATCTTCATATACTTTGTTATAGTGCATTGGGCAGACAGGACACATCCTGATATACAGTGTTTGTTGAGCTTTTATAGTGCAAATATGCTTAGTGTTATATTGTATATTATTATTTATTTATATTTATTGTTGTATTTGTTTTATATGTTTATTTTATGCATTCTCTCTTATCCTGTAATTGTTGTCCCTGATTATATTTTGTGTGGCCCTATAAGCCCAGTTAGACAACAGCATCTATAAGATAAAATAACTGTATCTAAATGTTATATTAAAGGAACTTTTATCTATTATTTTACAAGCACCTTCCCATATATACTGTGCTTTGTGAGACAATATCTAGCATATCTAGCAGATATGAAGATTTCTCTGCCTAAACTTCATGAGTAACAAAGCCTTTAATACACTTATAACATACATACAGATTTTCACTGGTCAAAGCAGGGATGGGGAACCTTGGCATTCCTAAAGTTTCAGAACTACATTACTCATTGTTTCACAACTACATTACCCAGGATGCTTAGGCACTCTGAAGTCCAGTTGAGAATCATGGGAAATGTAGTTCTGAAACATCTTAAGGGGCAAGGTTCCCCATCCCTGGGTTAAAGGGACAGGAAAGTCAGTTAACTTGCATGATTCATATAGTATGTCATTTTAAGACACTTGTATTTTCAGTTCTATTCTCAAATTTACTTTTAATATCCTTTCTTGCAAAGAATATGTACATATCCTCAGCAGCAGTGATGCAGTACTGGGAGCTATCTGGTTAATGGTGGCTACACATTTGTCTCTTGCCATTGGCTCACCAGATGTGCTCTGTTAGTTCCTAGTGGTGAACTGCAGCTCTGGGGCTGACTTTATGTGTTTAATCTGTTTGCAGGGTTAAGCACACAGTTTATATACAGGCAGCAGTTCAATAATAAAGCACTGTAACATATTATATTTTTGCCATTGTATACACTATTTGGCTGAAATGATTAGTCTCCGGGTGAGTTAGGCTCTTGCTCAGATAACCACAGTGCTGTCTAATGCTGTCCTTATTCTGCATGATCTTGTCCTGACGTTCTAAATCAGCAGAGTGTATTGATAGTTTGTGGTGACAAGCAGAGGCGCACAACCAAATGTGAAGCCGGTGAAGACGCCTCTAGACAATAATATTACATAGAAAGGGAGTTGATGTGAGAAATGTTTAACCAAGAGATGACACACAAATGCAGAAACAGACAGCCGGCCTCATCTTCCCAGATGAAATAGATGCATAGGGGAGGGGCAAGCTTTTTCCTTATTTAATAGGGGTATGATGCAAAAAAAATTATTTCATTATTCAGATAGAGAATTTGATTTTAAACAACTTTCTAATTTACTTCTATTAGCAATGTTTCTTTGTTCTTTTGGTATCTTTTGTTTAAAAGCAGGAACATACGCTTAGAGGGATGCTAAACCCAAATGTAAAGCTTAGGAGCCAGCCCATTTTAGGATCAGCACCCTGGATAGTGCTTGCTTATTGGTGGCTACATTTAGCAAACCAATAAGCAAGCATAACCCAAGTTCTGAACCAAAATGGGCTGGCTCCTAAGCTTTAAATTCCTGCTTTTTAAATAAAGATAGCAAGAGAATTGATAATAGGAGTAAATTAGAAAGTTGCTTAAAATTGCTGCGCTATCTGAATAATGAAATAAAAAAATTGGGTTTAGCATCCCTTTAAGAGCCTGCCTATTTCTGGGGCACTAGAGGGCAGCACTATTTCCTGCTATGTACTGCTCCAGATGCTACCTAGGTATCTCTTCAGCACAGAATATTATGGGAACTAAGCAAATTTGATAATAGAAGCTAAAGGATACGTTGTTTTTTTTAAATGGTGTTCTCTGAATCACAAAAGACCATTTCTGGCTTTCATATCCCTTTAAGAAGTTAGTTGCAAGTGTGAGATGCATGGATAACTAAATGAACAATGGTAGCTTATAGGCGTCTAACAACTTGTAAGAAGTACTGGCTATAAACAGCAGGACATTGTGTGCAACCTCAGTGCCATGCTGCAGACTCATCTGGAACAGATATTATACAGTATAGGGGAACCCAGATAGAAATCTTACATTGGACAAGTACGGTTTGAACAGCTGAAAAAGCCGGCATTACAGTCTGACAGTAACACAGGCTTCATTCTCAGTTGAGAGCTTCTGTTTTCTTTTTTTGGAACACAGGTGTAACAAAGTGAATTTAGTATCTAAGAGAACAATTATCCTATTATGTAAAGTATATAAAATGTAGTGCTGCCTTTTATGTGCCACCTACAGTTATTTATATGCACAGTTCAAAGTGTTTCCCAGCCCTCTACACTCCCTTCCTAATTTCCTGCAATGATCAAAGCAATCACGCGGCCCCTTTGTGGTCAATTCCGTTGATCTGACTGACAGGTGAGTTCTTCCCCCCCAGGCACCCTGAGTAGTGAGTTCCCCACCGCAGCTTAACCAGCTATTAAACCTCTGTCAGCTTATATGGAACTGTAATGTTTAATAGCGTTGTCTCTCTTAAACTGAGAACAAGTAATAAAGTACCAAATAATCATTCTCAGCACAAGAGCATATCAGCTGCACTAAATATTACCGGCGTATTCGCTAAAAAAGAATTCTTCAGATTTAGGAAGAGATATGCGTCATGTCTGGCATCAGAAACTGTAATATTATTTATGTTCTTTATTCTCTAAGTCAAAACCCACAAAAAAACTGCTTTTACATTTCCCATCTGATCTGCAGCTGATGGCCTCTTATGACCTGTAATTTTGGTTTTAAAGCTGCCAGTACGCATGAGATAACCTGGGTCTCTCTCCTTTTAACTTCAGGGCTTGGTTTTACCCTATTTTCTGTAAGTAAAATGTGTTTGTAATGTTTTTTTTTGTTTGTTTTACTGATCAAAGAAAAAATGTGTTTAAACTTTTTATTCCCATTTCCTTCAAACATAGCATGGCTGAGACTGATAAAGATTTCCTTTTAGTAGAGTGTGATACCTTTTAATGGACCAAGAAAATCAATATTTTATATTCATTAAGGGAAACTAAACCCAAATTCTTTCTTTCGTGATTCAGATAGAACAGGCACTTTTAAGCAACTTTCTAATTTACTCCTAATATAATTTTTTCTTCGTTCTCTTGCTATCTTTATTTGAAAAAGAAGGCATCTAAGCTGTGGAGCCAGCCACTTTTTGGTTCAGACCCTGGACAGCACTTGTTTATTGGTGGGTGCATTCAGCCACCAATCAGCAGGCACAACCCAGGTTGTGTAAACAAAAATGGGCCGGCTGCAAAACTTACATTCTTGCTTTTCAAATAAAGATAGCAAGAGGATGAAGAAAATGTGATAATAGGAGTAAATTAGAAAGCTGCTTAAAATTGCATGCTCTACCTGAATCATAAAAGAAAAAATTTGGGTTCAGTGTCCCTTTAAGACCTCACAAGTCTCTGAGGTCTTGAAAGCTTATGGAATATGAAACCTTGATTTTGTTGGTTCATTAAAATATATCATAATCTACTAAGAGGAACAATATCTTATGTCAGTTAGGCAACATTTAGATGTCATAATACAGCTTATACTTGTTACCTGAATGTAGTTTTATATCATTTTTAATACTTTTGTTTACATAGTACCCTCAGAAAGGTAATCATTGTTGTTTTAAATAAATACAAACTATTATTTGCATTTTAGATCACAAAAACCAGACCAAAGACGCAGGCAGAGAAGATTATGACTTAAAGGCAGGGAAAATAGTTCATTTTGATACTTTTATTTTTTATTAAAATTTAATTAAAAAGTTAGGATTTTGGAATTCTGGATTTTGAGATAAGTTCCTGTAATACTCATTGGCTGACAGGTACTTGTGATTATGCTTGTTTGTCGAACAGCTAATGAGCATTAGCCATATACACCTGTTATCCAATAAGCATTAGGAGTACATACCTATTAGCCAATCAGCATTAACAGTAATTACCTAGCAGCCATTTGATATGCTCTTAGTTTTTATTAAAATTGAACCTGCTTTTATTTCATATTTCTATTGTCTGTATGGAACATCAGGATTTAATTAAACATGTTAAAATTATACCTTTCCCCAGAGCCTTATATATCATAGTGGTGACTCAATATTCTGTCCGGCTCTTAAAGGGACATGAAACTGAAAGATATTCTTTCGTGATTCACATAGAACATGCAGTTTTAAACAAATTTTCAATATACAGCTATTATAAAAATGGCTTAATTCTCTTTGTATCCTTTGTTAAAGTTAAAGCAATGCACTACTGAGAGCTAGCTGAACACATCAGGTGAGCCAATATGCCGCAACCAATCAGCAGCCAGATCCCAGTAGTGCATTGCTCCTCCTAAAGATACCTAGGAATGATTATCAACAGAGCATACCAAGAGAATAAAGCAAATTAGATAATAGAAGTAAATTGGAACGCTGTTAAACATTGTATGATCTATCTTTAAGGTTGATATATTTGTCACATTGGTTGGGACTCAAATCCTAGGCCTGTGGATTTAAGGGTTTGGCACATTCTGAAGGGGGCAGTTTCCAAGCATGATGAGATCCCACTTATATACTCTCCAAACCTTTTATTTATTGGGTTTTATCACAAACCAGTGATCCCTGGTTGTGCAATGGACATTACTGGTCTGCAGTTGTGAGAAATATTAGGTAAAAGGAGCTGAAGTTATTGGGAGTAAATTATTTCCCAACGTCTAGGGACTGGCTTGACAAACCCAAGAGCCAGAACACCACTGGCTCCTAGAATACTACCCTTGCTCCTAACGTGTGTGTTGTTCTTCACATATCTGTATACAAATAACACACTGACTGGCTCCTAAATATACTTACTGGCTCCTAGAAATACTGACTGCCTCCTAGATATACTGACGGTCTCCTAAATATACTTGCTGGCTCCTAAATATACTTACTGGCGTCTAAATATACTTACTGGCTCCTAGATATACTTACTGGCGCCTAAATATACTTACTGGTGCCTAAATATACTTACTGGCTCCTAGAAATACTGACTGGCTCCTAGATATACTTACTGGCGCCTAAATATACTTACTTGCTCCTAGATATACTTGCTGGCGCCTAAATATACTTACTGGCGCCTAAATATACTTACTGGCGCCTAAATATACTTACTGGCGCCTAAATATACTTACTGGCTCCTAGATATACTGACTGGCTCCTAAATATACTGACTTGCTCCTAGATATACTTGCTGGCTCCTAAATATACTTACTGGCGCCTTAATATACTTACTGGTGCCTTAATATACTGACTGGCTCCTAGATATACTTACTGGCTCCTAAATATACTTACTGGCTCCTAGATATACTGACTGGCTCTTTAATATACTGACTGGCTCTTTAATATACTGACTGGCTCCTAAATATACTTACTGGCTCCCAAATATACTTACTGGCGCCTAAATATACTTACTGGCTCCTAAATATACTTGCTGGCTCCTAACGTGTGTTATTCTCCACATATCTATATACAAATACCACTGACTGGCTCCTAAATATACTTACTGGCTCCTAAATATACTTATTGGCCCCTAAATATACTGACTGGCTCCTAAATATACTTACTGGACCCTAAATATACTGACTGGCTCCTTAATATACTTACTGGACCCTAAATATACTGATTGGCTCCTTAATATACTTACTGGACCCTAAATATACTGACTGGCACCTAAATATACTGACTGGCTCCTTAATATACTTACTGGACCCTAAATATACTGACTGGCACCTAAATATACTGACTGGCACCTAAATATACTGACTGGCTCCTAGATATACTGACTGTCTCCTAGATATACTGACTGTCTCCTAAATATACTGACTGTCTCCTAAATATACTGACTGTCTCCTAAATATACTGACTGTCTCCTAAATATACTGACTGTCTCCTTAATATACTGACTAGCACCTAAATATACTGACTGGCACCTAAATATACTGACTGGCTCCTTAATATACTGACTAGCACCTAAATATACTTACTGGCTCCTACATTTTAATCAGTTTTGTCAACCCCTGGGGGCAGTGCAAAAAGCTAAATATCCTGTTGCTGCTACCTCTCCCTATTAGCAACAAATGATGTACTTAAGCATTAAACATCAATGAGCTGCACTGTGAAATGTTAAAGGACCTTTTTAGTGATAAAACTAAATGCGCTTATTCATTAGAGCTTGTCATTTTATAACTAACAGTGCAGCAACACTATGTATTTAACCTTACAAAGGACTTATACACATAGTTAAAGTACTGCTTGAGAACTGCAGAGCACTCCTAGTCCTGAGTGGAAACAGCCACTGATTAAATTGGCAGCGCTAGCCGCAGGACCCATCTTTTTTAACTATGTGTTTAACCACTTTAAGAGAGTAAAACATATAGTGTTGCTGCGTCACTAGTGATAAAATGACATACTAATAGATGCATTTCATTTTATCACTATAATAGCCCTTTAAGGTGACCACACAGTCAGTTTCATAGTGCTGCTAAATATTCAAACAGATCAGATACCGTTGTACGGGAATTGTCTGAGGGGCCACATTGTGACCTCTGGGTCTTTGTTTGGTCTAGTTGCTCCGTGCCTTTTCCTTATCTGGTTTCTTTTCTGCTTCCTTTTTATGTAATTCAGTCTCTGCATAAAGTTATAGCAGAACTAAGGCAGCAAATGGAGAAAGTGGAAGTGGAGTTAGCGTTGTTCCAGGAAAAAAGGTTACAGTACGGTGACCAAGAGGTGACCGAGTTTGGATGGAATACGGCTTGTGCATGAGCGTTCTTGTGCCGTGTGGGTTTGCTAACTGTAAATAATATACTTATATAAATCATAGTGAGAAACCACGTCTAATGCAGCATGTGCTGGTTTGATTTTGTAATATTTTATCAATGCTTCTCCTGTAGGCATTATTATGTATTTGTAAAATAAAATGCTAGGGGGGAGGGGATGTGTAGATGTTTAATAACCTTAAAGGACCAGTAAATACAGTAGATTTTCATAAACAACAAATGCACGATAACAAGACAATACAATAGCACTTAGTCTGAACTTCAAATAGGTCGTAGATTTTCAGTTATGTCTATTTCGACTCTTCTTGTATCATGTGGCAGCCATCAGCCAATCACAAATTCGTATACGTATATTCTGGGAATTCTTGCACATGCTCAGTAGGAGCTGGTGACGGAAAAAATATAAATATAAAGAGACTGCACATTTTGTAAATAGGTTAAAATTGCATGTTCTATCTGAATAAGTAAGGTTTGATTTTGACTTGAGTGTCCCTTTAATGAACAGCCAAGCACATTGTTCAGTTGTTCCGATGCCCGTCACTGCATTTTAAACCTAAATTTTTTTTTATCAATTTCTTTCTTAAGACATGGTGAGTCCACAGAATCATCAATTACTGTTTGGTATATCACTCCTGGCCAGCAGGAGGAGGCAAAGAGCATCACAGCAAAGCTGTTAAGTATCACTTTTCTTCCCACAACCCCCAGTCATTCTCTTTTCCTTCAGTGCAAGGAGGAGGTGAAGTTATAGGTGTCCTGTATAAGATTCTTCTATCAAGATTTTTTTTATTTTGAAGCCAGAGCAGGCTTGCTCTGATCTTCCCTATCATGCTTGGTTTAGATGTACTCCACGTTAGTCTCTTCAGCAGGGCTGTGGTAGCTTTTAAGCAGCAAGGAACCTGTGGGGTGGGCCTCACTGTGTTTTCCTGACAAGTTGCTGCCCTCTTACAGAATGCCAGAGTAGGCTTACTCTGTCCTTTCTTCTACACATATGTCTCTGTGAAGAGTGGCATCCTCTCATGCCGGTGAGATGTCCTTTCTGTCGAATAGAGATGCAGGTAAGTGCCATGTTTTTTACAAATATACAGAAACCCTGGCACTTCAGTACTGCATCATTGTGGATGTAAGTCATCCTGAATTCAGGATACATTGGTCAGGTTGCAAGGCCCTGCTACAGTATGTGAGGGAGGTATAAAGTGATTAAAACTTTTTATTTACTTTATTATGGTGGCTCAGGGTCATATAATTTTTGGGATCAGACGTTCTTTTCAGGAGGGGACAAACTCAATGTTTTTGTTTTAGTTTGATTGCGGTCCGTTTATCGGACATTTTGTGATGTCATGGGGCGGAATTTCTTCTTCTGGTCTCAGAGCGCACTGTAACTTTGCGCCCTTCCCTTGTTTCAGCTGTTGGCAGTTGCACATGCAGTAGATAGCGTGTTTTGCTTGAAATCCAGTCTCTCTCTGTTCGTAAAGGTTCAGATAGGCACCCCAGCTTAACGCTGAGATGTAAAGGGGCCAGACGTTTTTTAAAAACTGTATGGTTACGTTTTTCAGTTGAAAGGGAGCTGAATATAAAAGGGGAGGTTATTTTGCCGGTTAGTTGCGGTTCCTGTAACCGACGTCCTACTGTGTATTATATATCATTACCCAGTTACAGGGACAGTACATATTAAAAAAAATCTTTTGCAAGATTGCCTGAAGCAGAGTGCAAAATTTGTTTGAGTGCCCATATTGAACCTCCTTTGCCCTTTTGTGGTGCCTATATTGAAAAGACCTTGATGTATAAAGACAGACTTTTTGTTTCTGAGCCACCATTCTCTGAGGTGGATTCTGTTCAGGCAATGCCACAGTCTCCTCCTCAAGTACCCCAGGTATCATTACCGTCTCAGGCAGTGTCCTGTGGTTCCTTGCAGACTCTTAGTGGAGTCTTTTTCAAGGCAGAAATTGATGCCCAGGTGTCCTCAGCGGTATCTGAGGCGTTAGCTGCCATTCCCTTGCTGCAGGGTAAACGTAAGAGAAAATCTAGAGAATCAGATAGTAAGGTATCAGATCCTGTACAGGCTAACCAAGTTGCTTTCTCCCATAAGTCAAAGGAGGAGGATACTTTGGTAGCCTCTGAGGGTGAAATCTCAGATTCTGATAGTGTAATTCCTTCTTCTGATGCTGAAGTAGTTTCCTTCAGATTTAAACTTGAACACCTCCGTGTGTTACTAAAGGAGGTTCTAGCTACTTTGTATTACTCCGATGCGCCTGTCGTGGTCAACCCTAAGAAATCTAGTAAATTATATAGATACTTTGATGTCCCCTCACCTGGGGGGAGGTGTTTCCAGCACCAGACCGTGCCATGGAAATTATTACCCGGAATTGGATAAACCAGGGATTCCTTTCTCCCCCTCATCTGTCTTTAAGAAAATGTTCCCGGTGGCTGACTCCATTAAGGAGTCGTGGCAGACGGTTCCAAAGGTGGAAGGTGTGATTTCCACTTTGGCAAGGAGAACTACTATTCCTATTGAGGACAGTTGCTCATTCAAAGATCCTATGGATAAAAAGCTGGAGGCCTTTTTAATGAAAATGTATACTCCTCAGCGGTGTGCATTGCCACAGTAACCAGTGCTGCCGCCTATTGGTTTGACGCCCTGTCTGAATCCCTTCAAGCGGAAACTCCTTTGGAGGAAATTCAGGATAGGATAAAGGCTCTAAAGTTAGCTTATTCCTTTATCACGGATGCTTCATTACAAGTCATTAAGATGGGGGCCATAATATCTGTTTTTGCAATCTTAGCACATAGAGCACTATGGCTTAAATCTTGGTCTGCTGATGTTTCTTCTAAATCTAAGCTTTCTCCAACATAGGTGTGTCCGGTCCACGGCGTCATCCTTACTTGTGGGATATTCTCTTCCCCAACAGGAAATGGCAAAGAGCCCAGCAAAGCTGGTCACATGATCCCTCCTAGGCTCCGCCTACCCCAGTCATTCTCTTTGCCGTTGTACAGGCAACATCTCCACGGAGATGGCTTAGAGTTTTTTAGTGTTTAACTGTAGTTTTTATTATTCAATCAAGAGTTTGTTATTTTAAAATAGTGCTGGTATGTACTATTTACTCTGAAACAGAAAAGAGATGAAGATTTCTGTTTGTATGAGGAAAATGATTTTAGCAACCGTTACTAAAATCCATGGCTGTTCCACACAGGACTGTTGAGAGGAATTAACTTCAGTTGGGGGAACAGTGAGCAGTCTCTTGCTGCTTGAGGTATGACACATTCTAACAAGACGATGTAATGCTGGAAGCTGTCATTTTCCCTATGGGATCCGGTAAGCCATGTTTATTAAGATAGTAAATAAGGGCTTCACAAGGGCTTATTAAGACTGTAGACTTTTTCTGGGCTAAATCGATTCATATATTACACATATTTAGCCTTGAGGAATCATTTAATCTGGGTATTTTGATAAAATTATATCGGCAGGCACTGTTTTAGACACCTTATTCTTTAGGGGCTTTCCCTAATCATAGGCAGAGCCTCATTTTCGCGCCGGTATTGCGCACTTGTTTTTGAGAGGCATGACATGCAGTCGCATGTGTGAGGAGCTCTGATACATAGAAAAGACTTTCTGAAGGCGTCATTTGGTATCGTATTCCCCTTTGGGCTTAGTTGGGTCTCAGCAAAGCAGATACCAGGGACTGTAAAGGGGTTAAAGTTAAAAACGGCTCCGGTTCCGTTATTTTAAGGGTTAAAGCTTCCAAATTTGGTGTGCAATACTTTTAAGGCTTTAAGTCACTGTGGTGAAATTTTGGTGAATTTTGAACAATTCCTTCATATTTTTTCGCAATTGCAGTAATAAAGTGTGTTCAGTTTAAAATTTAAAGTGACAGTAACGGTTTTATTTTAAAACGTTTTTTGTACTTTGTTATCAAGTTTATGCCTGTTTAACATGTCTGAACTACCAGATAGACTGTGTTCTGAATGTGGGGAAGCCAGGGTTCCTTCTCATTTAAATAAATGTGATTTATGTGACAATGAAAATGATGCCCAAGATGATTCCTCAAGTGAGGGGAGTAAGCATGGTACTGCATCATTCCCTCCTTCGTCTACACGAGTCTTGCCCACTCAGGAGGCCCCTAGTACATCTAGCGCGCCAATACTCCTTACTATGCAACAATTAACGGCTGTAATGGATAATTCTATCAAAAACATTTTAGCCAAAATGCCCACTTATCAGCGTAAGCGCGACTGCTCTGTTTTAGATACTGAAGAGCATGACGACGCTGATGATAATGGTTCTGAAATGCCCCTACACCAGTCTGATGGGGCCAGGGAGGTTTTGTCTGAGGGAGAAATTTCAGATTCAGGGAAAATTTCTCAACAAGCTGAACCCGATGTGATTACATTTAAATTTAAGTTGGAACATCTCCGCGCTCTGCTTAAGGAGGTATTATCCACTCTGGATGATTGTGAGAATTTGATCATCCCAGAGAAACTATGTAAAATGGACAAGTTCCTAGAGGTCCCGGGGCTCCCAGAAGCTTTTCCTATACCCAAGCGGGTGGCGGACATTGTAAATAAAGAATGGGAAAGGCCCGGTATACCTTTCGTCCCTCCCCCCATATTTAAAAAATTGTTTCCTATGGTCGACCCCAGAAAGGACTTATGGCAGACAGTCCCCAAGGTCGAGGGAGCGGTTTCCACTTTAAACAAACGCACCACTATACCCATAGAAGATAGTTGTGCTTTCAAAGATCCTATGGATAAAAAATTAGAAGGTTTACTTAAAAAGATGTTTGTTCAGCAGGGTTACCTTCTACAACCAATTTCATGCATTGTCCCTGTCACTACAGCCGCGTGTTTCTGGTTCGATGAGCTAGTAAAGGCGGTCGATAGTGATTCTCCTCCTTATGAGGAGATTATGGACAGAATCCGTGCTCTCAAATTGGCTAATTCTTTCACCCTAGACGCCACTTTGCAATTGGCTAGGTTAGCGGCTAAGAATTCTGGGTTTGCTATTGTGGCGCGCAGAGCGCTTTGGTTGAAATCTTGGTCAGCTGATGCGTCTTCCAAGAACAAACTACTTAACATTCCTTTCAAGGGGAAAACGCTGTTTGGCCCTGACTTGAAAGAGATTATCTCTGATATCACTGGGGGTAAGGGCCACGCCCTTCCTCAGGATCGGCCTTTCAAGGCCAAAAATAAACCTAATTTTCGTCCCTTTCGTAGAAACGGACCAGCCCAAAGTGCTACGTCCTCTAAGCAAGAGGGTAATACTTCTCAAGCCAAGCCAGCTTGGAGACCAATGCAAGGCTGGAACAAGGGAAAGCAGGCCAAGAAACCTGCCACTGCTACCAAGACAGCATGAAATGTTGGCCCCCGATCCGGGACCGGATCTGGTGGGGGGCAGACTCTCTCTCTTCGCTCAGGCTTGGGCAAGAGATGTTCTGGATCCTTGGGCACTAGAAATAGTCTCCCAAGGTTATCTTCTGGAATTCAAGGGGCTTCCCCCAAGGGGGAGGTTCCACAGGTCTCAGTTGTCTTCAGACCACATAAAAAGACAGGCATTCTTACATTGTGTAGAAGACCTGTTAAAAATGGGAGTGATTCATCCTGTTCCATTAGGAGAACAAGGGATGGGGTTCTACTCCAATCTGTTCATAGTTCCCAAAAAAGAGGGAACGTTCAGACCAATCTTAGATCTCAAGATCTTAAACAAGTTTCTCAAGGTTCCATCGTTCAAAATGGAAACCATTCGAACAATTCTTCCTTCCATCCAGGAAGGTCAATTCATGACCACGGTGGATTTAAAGGATGCGTATCTACATATTCCTATCCACAAGGAACATCATCGGTTCCTAAGGTTCGCATTCCTGGACAAGCATTACCAGTTCGTGGCGCTTCCTTTCGGATTAGCCACTGCTCCAAGGATTTTCACAAAGGTACTAGGGTCCCTTCTAGCGGTGCTAAGACCAAGGGGCATTGCAGTAGTACCTTACTTGGACGACATTCTGATTCAAGCGTCGTCCCTTCCTCAAGCAAAGGCTCACACGGACATAGTCCTGGCCTTTCTCAGATCTCACGGATGGAAAGTGAACGTGGAAAAGAGTTCTCTATCTCCGTCGACAAGGGTTCCCTTCTTGGGAACAATAATAGACTCCTTAGAAATGAGGATTTTTCTGACAGAGGCCAGAAAAACAAAACTTCTAAACTCTTGTCGGATACTTCATTCCGTTCCTCTTCCTTCCATAGCGCAGTGCATGGAAGTGATAGGTTTGATGGTAGCGGCAATGGACATAGTTCCTTTTGCGCGCATTCATCTAAGACCATTACAACTGTGCATGCTCAGTCAGTGGAATGGGGACTATACAGACTTGTCTCCGAAGATACAAGTAAATCAGAGGACCAGAGACTCACTCCGTTGGTGGCTGTCCCTGGACAACCTGTCACAAGGGATGACCTTCCGCAGACCAGAGTGGGTCATTGTCACGACCGACGCCAGTCTGATGGGCTGGGGCGCGGTCTGGGGATCCCTGAAAGCTCAGGGTCTTTGGTCTCGGGAAGAATCTCTTCTACCGATAAATATTCTGGAACTGAGAGCGATATTCAATGCTCTCAAGGCTTGGCCTCAGCTAGCGAGGGCCAAGTTCATACGGTTTCAATCAGACAACATGACGACTGTTGCGTACATCAACCATCAGGGGGGAACAAGGAGTTCCCTGGCGATGGAAGAAGTGACCAAAATCATTCAATGGGCGGAGACTCACTCCTGCCACCTGTCTGCAATCCACATCCCAGGAGTGGAAAATTGGGAAGCGGATTTTCTGAGTCGTCAGACATTGCATCCGGGGGAGTGGGAACTCCATCCGGAAATCTTTGCCCAAATCACTCAACTGTGGGGCATTCCAGACATGGATCTGATGGCCTCTCGTCAGAACTTCAAGGTTCCTTGCTACGGGTCCAGATCCAGGGATCCCAAGGCGACTCTAGTAGATGCACTAGTAGCACCTTGGACCTTCAAACTAGCTTATGTATTCCCGCCGTTTCCTCTCATCCCCAGGCTGGTAGCCAGGATCAATCAGGAGAGGGCATCGGTGATCTTGATAGCTCCTGCGTGGCCACGCAGGACTTGGTATGCAGATCTGGTGAATATGTCATCGGCTCCACCATGGAAGCTACCTTTGAGACGAGACCTTCTTGTTCAAGGTCCGTTCGAACATCCGAATCTGGTCTCACTCCAGCTGACTGCTTGGAGATTGAACGCTTGATCTTATCAAAGCGAGGGTTCTCAGATTCTGTTATTGATACTCTTGTTCAGGCCAGAAAGCCTGTAACTAGAAAAATTTACCACAAAATTTGGAAAAAATATATCTGTTGGTGTGAATCTAAAGGATTCCCTTGGGACAAGGTTAAGATTCCTAAGATTCTATCCTTCCTTCAAGAAGGATTGGAAAAAGGATTATCTGCAAGTTCCTTGAAGGGACAGATTTCTGCCTTGTCTGTGTTACTTCACAAAAAGCTGGCAGCTGTGCCAGATGTTCAAGCCTTTGTTCAGGCTCTGGTTAGAATCAAGCCTGTTTACAAACCTTTGACTCCTCCTTGGAGTCTCAACTTAGTTCTTTCAGTTCTTCAGGGGGTTCCGTTTGAACCCTTACATTCCGTTGATATTAAGTTATTATCTTGGAAAGTTTTGTTTTTGGTTGCAATTTCTTCTGCTAGAAGAGTTTCAGAATTATCTGCTCTGCAGTGTTCTCCTCCTTATCTGGTGTTCCATGCAGATAAGGTGGTTTTACGTACTAAACCTGGTTTTCTTCCAAAAG
This sequence comes from Bombina bombina, assembly GCF_027579735.1. NCBI lineage: Eukaryota > Metazoa > Chordata > Amphibia > Anura > Bombinatoridae > Bombina > Bombina bombina. The sequence continues at coordinate 1,118,008,920 of NC_069504.1, forward strand.
TTGTTTCTAACAAAAACATTAACCAGGAGATAGTCGTGCCTTCTCTGTGTCCGAAACCAGTTTCGAAGAAGGAACGTTTGTTGCACAATTTGGATGTTGTTCGCGCTCTAAAATTCTATTTAGATGCTACAAAGGATTTTAGACAAACATCTTCCTTGTTTGTTGTTTATTCTGGTAAAAGGAGAGGTCAAAAAGCAACTTCTACCTCTCTCTCTTTTTGGATTAAAAGCATCATCAGATTGGCTTACGAGACTGCCGGACGGCAGCCTCCTGAAAGAATCACAGCTCATTCCACTAGGGCTGTGGCTTCCACATGGGCCTTCAAGAACGAGGCTTCTGTTGATCAGATATGTAGGGCAGCGACTTGGTCTTCACTGCACACTTTTACCAAATTTTACAAGTTTGATACTTTTGCTTCTTCTGAGGCTATTTTTGGGAGAAAGGTTTTGCAAGCCGTGGTGCCTTCCATTTAGGTGACCTGATTTGCTCCCTCCCTTCATCCGTGTCCTAAAGCTTTGGTATTGGTTCCCACAAGTAAGGATGACGCTGTGGACCGGACACACCTATGTTGGAGAAAACAGAATTTATGTTTACCTGATAAATTACTTTCTCCAACGGTGTGTCCGGTCCACGGCCCGCCCTGGTTTTTTAATCAGGTCTGATAATTTATTTTCTTTATCTACAGTCACCACGGTATCATATGGTTTCTCCTATGCAAATATTCCTCCTTAACGTCGGTCGAATGACTGGGGTAGGCGGAGCCTAGGAGGGATCATGTGACCAGCTTTGCTGGGCTCTTTGCCATTTCCTGTTGGGGAAGAGAATATCCCACAAGTAAGGATGACGCCGTGGACCGGACACACCGTTGGAGAAAGTAATTTATCAGGTAAACATAAATTCTGTTTTTGGCAATTCCTTACAAGGGGAAAAACCTTGTTCGGGCCGGCATTGGCAGAAATTATTTCCGATATCACGGGGGGTAAAGGATCCTTTCTGTCTCAGGATAAGAAGAACAAAATGAAAGGACGTCAGACTAATTTTCCTTCCTTTCATAACTTCAGAGGTAAGTCTTCCCCTGCCTCTACCCAACAGGAACAATCCAAGCCCTTCTGAAAGCCTGGTTAGTCCTGGAACAAGGTGAAGCAATCTAAGAAACCTGCAACTGAATCCAAGTCAGCATGAAGGGGTTGCCCCCAATCCGGGATCGGATCAAGTGGGGGACAAACTTTCTCAGTTTGCACAGGCTTGGGAACGGGATGTCCCAGACCCGTGGACAGTAAACATAGTTTCCCAAGGGTACAAGTTAGAGTTTAAAACTTTTCCTCCCAGGGGCAGGTTCCACCTCTCAAGATTATCTATAGACCAGATAAAAAGAGAGGCGTTCTTGAAATGTGTACAGGACCTTTCCCTATTGGGGGTGATAGTGTCTGTTCCAAGGCAGGAACAGGGTCTCAGGTTTTTCTCCACCCTGTTTGTGGTTCCAAAAAAAGAGGGAACTTTCAGGCCAATTTTAGATCTAAAATTACTAAACAAATTCCTCAGAGTACCGTCCTTCAAAATGCAGACTATCCACTCCATTCTGCCTCTGATTCAAGAGGGTCAATTCATGACAACGATAGACCTAAAGGATGCGTACCTGCACGTGCCCATTCTCAGGGACCATCACAAATATCTGAGGTTTGCATATCTAGACAAACACTTTCAATTTGTAGTGCTTCCGTTTGGCCTTGCCACAGCACCCAGAGTCTTCTTAAAGGTTCTGGGAGCTCTATTGGCAGTAATTCGGGCCCGGGTAATTGCAGTGGTGCCTTATCTGGATTACATTCTGGTTCAGGCGCCATCCCTACAACTGACAGAATCTCACACAAGGACCTTGTTGGCGTTTCTTCGTTCCCACGGTTGTAAGGTCAATCTGGAGAAAAGATCTCTTGTTCCAGCTACAAGGGTGATCTTCCTAGGAACCATTATAGATTCTCTAACAATGAGAATATTTCTGACGGAGGTCAGTTGAGCCAAGATTCGGTACGCTTGCCTGTCCCTACAGTCAACGGCTCGTCCATCAGTGGCCCAATGCATGGAGGTTTATCTGGTCAATGGTGACTTCCATGGACATAGTTCCATTTAAGACCTCTGCAGCTATGCATGCTCGCTCAGTGGAACGGGGATTATAAGATCTATCTCAGAGAATAGTTCTGGATCAATCTTCAAGGGACCTCCTACCGTGGTGGCTGTCCAAAGAACATCTGTCTAAGGGGACGTGTTTTCAGAGACCCTCTTGGGTGATTGTGACTACAGATGCCAGCTTGCTGGGGTGGGGAGCAGTCTGGAACTTGTTGAAGGCGCAGAGACTTTGGTCTCAGGAGGAATCAGCTCTCCCTATAAATATTCTGGAGTTGAGAGCGATCTTCAATGCCTTGATGGCTTGGCCTCAGCTGGCCCTAGCTCGGTTCATCAGGTTTCAGACGGACAACATAACCTCAGTGGCCTACGTCAACCACCAAAGAGGAACTCAAAGTTCCTTATCCATGAAGGAGGTGACACGAATGATCCAGTGGGCGGAGGCTCACAATTGCTGTTTATCTGCCATCCACATTCCAGGAGTGGACATTTGGGAAGTGGACTTCCTGAGCAGACGGACTTTCCATCCCGGGGAGGGGGAGCCCCATCCAGAAGTGTTCTCCAGGTTAATAACCAAATGGGGATTACCAGAATTGGATCTGATAGTGTCTCGTCAAAACACTAAGCTCCCAAAATACGGTTTGAGGTTGAGAGATCCTCAAGCCTTTCTGATAGATGCTCTGGCAGTTCCTTGGAACTTCAGGTTGGCATATCTCTTTCCTTCGTTTGCTTTCCTCGGATCAAGCAGGAGAGAGTATCAGTGATTGTAATCACTCCTGCGTGGCCTCGCAGGATCTGGTATGCGGATCTAGTAGAGATGTGATCTCTCCATGGAGACTACCTCTCAGGAAGGACCTTCTACTTCAGGGGCCCTTCCTTCATCCAAATCTCCTTTCCGTGAAGCTGACTGCTTGGAGATTGAACGCTTGGTTTTAGCTAAGCGTGGATTTTCAGAATCGGTCATTGAGACCATGTCAGTAGAAAGATTTACCACAAGATATGGCGTAAATATCTTTATTGGTGTGAGTCTAACGGATATTCTTGGAGTAAGGTTAGGATACCAAGGATCTTATCTTTTCTCCAGGAAGGCCTTGAGAAGGGGTTATCTGTCAGTACCCTTAAAGGTCAGATTTTTGCTTTATCTATTCTGTTGCACAAGCATCTTGTGGACATGCCGGATGTTTAATCCTTTTGTCAGGCTTTGGTCAAAATCAGGCCTGTGTTTAAATCAGTTGCTCCACCTTGGAGCCTTAATTTGGTTCTTAAAGTGTTACAACAGGCTCCGTTTGAGCCTATGCATTCCATATATATTAAGTTATTATCTTGGAAAGTTTTGTTTCTTATTGATATTTCTTCTGCTCGGAGGGTTTCTGAACTCTCCTCTTTGCATTGTGATTCTCCTTATCTCATATTTCATGCAGATAAGGCAGTTCTCCGTACCAAGTTTGGTTTTCTTCCTAAAGTTGTTTCAGACAGAAATATTAATCAGGAAATTGTTGTTCCTTCTCTCTGTCCTAATCCTTCTTCTCATAAAGTGCGTTTGTTGCACAACTTAGATGTTGTGCAGGCTCTTAAATTCTATCTGCAGGCTACGAAGGACTTTCGTCAGTCTTCTGCATTGTTTGTTTTTCTGGTAAACGTAAGGGTCAGAAAGCTACTGCCACTTCTCTTTCTCTCTGGTTGAGAAGTATTATTCGTTTGGCATATGAGACTGCTGGTTAGCAACCTCCTGAGAGAATTACAGCTCATTCCACCAGGACGGTGTCTTCTTCTTGGGCCTTCAAGAATGAGGCCTCTGTAGAACAGATTTGTAAGGCTGCGACTTGGTCTTCTTTGCATACTTTTTCAAAATTCTAGAAATTTGACACTTTTGCCTCGGCTGAGGCTTCTTTTGGAAGAAAGGTTCTGCAAGCTGTGGTGCCTTCTGTTTAGGTTACCTGTCTTGTCCCTCCCTTATCATCTGTGTCCTCTAGCTTAGGTATTGATTCCCAACAGTAATTGATGATTCCGTGGACACACTGTGTCTTAAGAAAGAAAATAAAATTATGCTTACCTGATAAATGTATTTATTTTTTGACACGGTGAGTCCACGGCCCTTCCTGTTTTCTCAGACAGTTTTTTTTATATAAACCTTAGGCACCTCTGCACCTTGTGTTATTTCCTTTCTCTCCTTTTCCTTCGGTCGCATGACGGGGGTTGTGGGAAGGGAAGTGATACTTAACAGCTTTGCTGTGGTGCTCTTTGCCTCCTCCTGCTGGCCAGGAGTGATATTCCCAAAAGTAATTGATGATTCCGTGGACTCACCTTGTCAAGAAAGAAAGAAATTTGTCAGATAAGCATAAATTTAGTTTTTTGCAATCTCTGACCCTGCATGTACCCAGTCTGGCATATGAAGATTGATTAACTGAACCTAAACTCTAAACTAAAATTTAGAATTTCCTTTTGTTGCAGGGACTTGTACAGGAGATGAATGAACTCCGGTTACGGGTGGTTGACATGGAAAACGAAAGATCTCAGTATGAAAGGAAGCTCAAGTCCACCAAGGTAAAACCTGTTTGTACTCATCTGTTGTTATGATTAATAATGGCAAAATGATAGCGTTATCAGCTGTTACTTTTGTGCTGAAGTACTGGGGTGGCATTTATGGCTGTAGCAACTTCCAATAAAAGAGTTACCGTTATCATTAATAGGCTGCACATACAAATTCGCTAATGATTACAGAATATAAATATTTTAGTGCAGTGTTGCTTATTTGTTTTAATTAAAAACACTATTGTGAAATGAGTTCCAACTAAAAGTAGTTTTATTAATAAATATTAAATAGGCTCACCCCATAAATCCGCTGACTCAAGAAGCCACAAAGCAGAAAGTCGCGTGTGCAGATTTTCTGTTATACAATGCTCCTTAGGTAATATATTTAATTCATTCGTTATGAGACCCTACAGACATTTTGCTATAAATGTTATCATTAAGTGCGCGCGCTAATGCTGCAGTTTTTTTTACAAGCAGTTTAAGAACACATTATATTTGAGATAAATATTTTAAACAAATTTGTGCAAACAGGAGCAGTGCTGGTGTTTTATAAAATCTCACAGAGGACCTGATTATTAAACACAAAATCGTTTGTATTGTGATGTGTTTGTGTCTTTTTCACATCCAGAATAATGCGGCAGCGTGAAGATAAACCATCCTCAACTTCAAGTTCGCCTCTCAAAAGTTACTTGGGTCAACTTGTAGTCTAGAGGAGCCTTCTAATAGGGTTATCCACTAGTGACCTGTAGCATATATGTGAAACGGAAATAACTTTTACTAGATTAATTTCTGCTAATAGGAGCATATTGTAAAAATGCTACTATTTAACACTGAAAGGCATTTAGGCACATTTCAATGTTATCTTTTCTGTCCCTTTAAATGGACATGAGACACAAATGTTTTCTTTAATGATTCTGAAAGAACATACAATTTTCTATTATCTAATAGGTTGAACAGCATACCTAGGTAGTAGCTGCTGAGGACTGGAGTAAACACTGATTTTTCTGAATCATGAAAGAAACATTTTTAATGCAAAACCAGTACTATCTAGAACTTACAAGAGCACCTTTGTTTTTTTTTCTCTAGGAACTAACGTTCTTATACGATTCTTATTGTCCGTTCCTCAATTCTGCATTTAAATAAATCTCATCCTCTGGCACATTAGTAGCACAAGGCACAGCAAGCGGGAACAGGTTTCAGATACACATAAATGTATAAGAGAGAGTTTTCCCTCTGGAAATGAATTGGAATTAGGATGATATGTTTGAGATTGTGCTTTTGCGTGAAGAAAACTTTTATATATGTTGAATTCTGAGTTAGAAATTAAAAATAACACGTAATTACATCTGCGCACAGTGCCTGACGCATTTTGTACCGTTACTTTCTCAGAGTTCCTGTCTGTTGCTGATGCTGAATATGCTTCTGCCGCACAGAAACACAGTAGTCTAGGTGAATATCTATATCTTTTGTGGGAGGAATCACTGGTAACTGCACGAAATGCGTCAGCTGATGCGCTCAGATGTAGTTTACCAACTTTTTTCCATCTAACATTAAATAAACTATCTGACTTTTTCATTCATAAGCTCATGAGTTATCCATGAGCAATTTACAGGTCTGGCACTGCTACCTGTCACCTGCTTTTTGCAACTTAAAGAGACATGAAGCCCAAAATTTTCTTTAATGATTCAGATAGAGAATACAATTTTAAACATTCCAATTTACTTATAGTATTTAATTTGCTTTGTTCTTTGGATATCCTTTGTTGAAGAAATAGCAATGCACGTGGGTGAGCCAATAACACGAGGCATCTATGTGCAGCCAACAATCAGCAGCTACTGAGCCTATTTAAATATGCTTTTCAACAAAGGATATAAACAAAATGATGCAAATTAGATAATAGAAGTAAATTGGAAGGTTGTTCTTATTCATGCTGCTCTTATTCATGAAACAAAAAATGTGGGTTTCATGTCCATTTAATGCGCGCACACACACACACACACACATATATATATGGTGCCATCTGTGTGCCTAAATATTCGGGCACATGCCCTGCAGCCTTATTAATGGCAGCTGTATGCCCAGATATCAGACATTTGATGATCTACATTTCCTCAATTTCACCGATGCTCTCATCATAGCCCAGACTAAATTCAAATTCAAATCAAATTTGCTTCATTCTCTTGTTATCCTTTGCTGAGGGAGCAGCATTGCAGTACTGACGGCTAGATGAGCACATCTAAATAGCTAATCTCCAGTGACAAATGTGCGCAGGCACCTATCAGCAGCTAGCTCCCACTACTAAAGGATATGTGCATATTCTTTTTCAGCAAGGGATACCAAAGGAACAAAGCACATTTGATAATAAAAGTGAATTTAAAAGTGCCTTAAAATGACATGCTCTATCTGATTCATGTATCCCTTTAAAGGGATAGTAAACCCAAATTTCTTTCCATAAGGCAGGGAGAATCAACAACTTCATTCCTTACTGTTGGGAAATACAACACCTGACCACCAGGAGGAGGCAGAGACACCCCAGCCAAAGGCTTAATTATCCCTCCCACTTCCCGTATCCCCCCAGTCATTCTTTGCCTTTCGTCACTAGAGGAGGATAGCAGACATCTAACAACTCCTGAGCAATCAGTGTTGGCGAGTTACGCTGCTTGCTTTTCCACACTCGGGTCCCTGTCAGAGCATCACTACAAGGCTGTCACACTTGAGAGGCTGTACCTGTTCCACAGCGTGGATCCTGGAGGGTAAGTCCGCTTTACTATAATTTAGCAGGGACTACATATATAGGGTCACAGTGTGACTCCTCTATACCTCAATAGGATCAAGGGTTAATATCTCCTTCAGTGGGAGATTTTTGGAACAGTTTGGGGATTTTATATACTGCCTTTAACAATTTGTGAGGGTTTGGGCTCATTAAGACTGGGTACTTTTGGCTATGGAACAAACTGGTTTCTCCTTCAATTTTGTGAGTTGCGCAGCTCCATATAGCTTTGCACACTTTTTCACAGCAGGGAAAGTCCTGTCTTGCGCACCATGTGGCTGGGTGCGTCCTCATTTACTTCCTTGCGATCCTGCTTGCTTGTCTGGGTCTAGGAGGTGGTGAGTGCCCCAGCCATTGGGATTGTAAAGGTGCCTTTCTATATTTAAACCGCTTTGTTTTTGTATCGTTTTTCTTTTAACTGTGGGATTACATACCAGCTATGGATGACTCTGATAATACATTAGAAGGTTCCACATAAATAATAATAACTGTTTATATTGTGAGTAGGCCGTGGTTTGCCTGCCTGCTTAATTTTGTTCCAATTGCCTGGGTACTGTTTTAAAGTCTAGGAAGGGAGCTAAGTCTGCTATTACCTCTAGCACAACTAGTCCCTCTGAGCCATCAAGCTCTCAGGATTCTGTGGCCCGAGTGATTACTACCTTTTCTACTCAAACCGCTTCACATGCAGTTCCCCACGGCACATCTATTTCTCCGTCTGGAGGAGGCCTTTTTCCTGCTGACTTTACCACGCAGTTACAATCAGGAGTGTCTGCGGCCCTGAGTGCCCTACCTATCTCTGGGAAACTTAAGAGAAAGGTTAAACATAGTTCTCCTGATTTAGATTTGTCTAATTTCCAATCAAATCTAGCTTATATGTCCTAGCTATCCAAGGATGAGTTAACCGCTGTGGCGTCAGAGGGTGAACTTTCAGAGTCGAAGACTTACATTACTAAATCTCCTCCGGCGGAGGAACCCTCTGATTGATTTAAAATTGAACATCTGCGTTTTTTACTGAAGGGAGGTCCTGTCTATGCTAGAAGTTCCAGAGGCTAAGCTACCTGAGGTACCTAAGATGTCTAAATTAGACAGGGTTTATGAAGGCAGAAAGGTCCCACAGACTTTTCCTGTCCCAGTTTGTATGGCAAACATTATTAGTTACAAATAGGAAAGAATCTGAACTTTTTTTTTTCTCTCGCAAACTTTAAAAAAAAATTATTCTCGGTTCCTGACACTCAATTGGAGATGTGGGGTTCCATCCCTAAGGTGGATGGCACCATTTCTTTCATGTAATTAGCAAGAGTCCATGAGCTAGTGACGTATGGGATATACATTCCTACCAGGAGGGGCAAAGTTTCCCAAACCTCAAAATGCCTATAAATACACCCCTCACCACACCCCACAAATCAGTTTTACAAACTTTGCCTCCTATGGAGGTGGTGAAGTAAGTTTGTGCTAGATTCTACGTTGATATGCGCTCCGCAGCAGGTTGGAGCCCGGTTTTCCTCTCAGCGTGCAGTGAATGTCAGAGGGATGTGAGGAGAGTATTGCCTATTTGAATTCAATGATCTCCTTCTACGGGGTCTATTTCATAGGTTCTCTGTTATCGGTCGTAGAGATTCATCTCTTACCTCCCTTTTCAGATCGACGATATACTCTTATATATACCATTACCTCTACTGATTCTCGTTTCAGTACTGGTTTGGCTTTCTACTACATGTAGATGAGTGTCCTGGGGTAAGTAAGTCTTATTTTCTGTGACACTCTAAGCTATGGTTGGGCACTTTTATATAAAGTTCTAAATATATGTATTCAAACATTTATTTGCCTTGACTCAGGATGTTCAACGTTCCTTATTTCAGACAGTCAGTTTCATATTTGGGATAATGCATATGAATAAATCAATTTTTTTCTTACCTTAAAATTTGACTTTTTTCCCTGTGGGCTGTTAGGCTCGCGGGGGCTGAAAATGCTTCATTTTATTGCGTCATTCTTGGCGCTGACTTTTTTGGCGCAAAAAATCTTTTCTGTTTCCGGCGTCATACGTGTCGCCGGAAGTTGCGTCATTTTTGTCGTTTTTTTGAGCCAAAAGTGTCGGCGTTCCGGATGCGGCGTCATTTTTGGCGCCAAAAGCATTTAGGCGCCAAATAATGTGGGTGTCTTTTTTTGGCGCTAAAAAATATGGGCGTCACTATTGTCTCCACATTATTTAAGTCTCATTTATTTATTGCTTCTGGTTGCTAGAAGCTTGTTCACTGGCATTTTTTCCCATTCCTGAAACTGTCATTTAAGGAATTTGATCAATTTTGCTTTATATGTTGTTTTTTCTATTACATATTGCAAGATGTCCCAGATTGACACTGAGTCAGAAGATACTTCTGGAAAATCGCTGCCTGGTGCTCGATCTACCAAAGTTAAGTGTATCTGCTGTAAACTTGTGGTATCTATTCCTCCAGCTGTTGTTTGTAATGAATGTCATGACAAACTTGTCAATGCAGATAATATTTCCTTTAGTAATGTTACATTACCTGTTGCTGTTCCATCAACATCTAATACTCAGAGTGTTCCTGTTAACATTAGAGATTTTGTTTCTAAATCCATTAAGAAGGCTATGTCTGTTATTCCTCCTTCTAGTAAACGTAAAAGGTCTTTTAAAACTTCTCATTTTTCAGATGAATTTTTAAATGAACATCATCATTCTGATTCTGATAATGGTTCCTCTGGTTCAGAGGATTCTGTCTCAGAGGTTGATGCTGATAAATCTTCATATTTATTCAAAATGGAATTTATTCGTTCTTTACTTAAAGAAGTCTTAATTGCATTAGAAATAGAGGATTCTGGTCCTCTTGATACTAAATCTAAACGTTTAAATAAGGTTTTTAAATCTCCTGTAGTTATTCCAGAAGTTTTTCCTGTCCCTGATGCTATTTCTGAAGTAATCTCCAGGGAATGGAATAATTTGGATAATTCATTTACTCCTTCTAAACGTTTTAAGCAATTATATCCTGTGCCATCTGACAGATTAGAATTTTGGGACAAAATCCCTAAAGTTGATGGGGCTGTCTCTACTCTTGCTAAACGTACTACTATTCCTACGGCAGATAGTACTTCCTTTAAGGATCCTTTAGATAGGAAGATTGAATCCTTTCTAAGAAAAGCTTACTTATGTTCAGGTAATCTTCTTAGACCTGCTATATCTTTAGCGGATGTTGCTGCAGTTTCAACTTTTTGGTTAGAAGCTTTAGCGCAACAAGTAACAGATCATAATTCTCATAGCATTGTTAATCTTCTTCAACATGCTAATAATTTTATTTGTGATGCCATCTTTGATATCATTAGGGTTGATGTCAGGTATATGTCTCTAGCTATTTTAGCTAGAAGAGCTTTATGGCTTAAAACTTGGAATGCTGATATGTCTTCTAAGTCAACTTTGCTTTCCCTTTCTTTCCAGGATAATAAATTATTTGGTTCTCAGTTGGATTCTATTATCTCAACTGTTACTGGAGGGAAAGGAACTTTTTTACCACAGGATAAAAAATCTAAAGGTAAATTTAGGTCTAATAATCGTTTTCGTTCCTTTCGTCACAATAAGGAACAAAAGCCTGATCCTTCACCCACATGAGCGGTATCAGTTTGGAAACCATCTCCAGTCTGGAATAAATCCAAGCCTTTTAGAAAACCAAAGCCAGCTCCCAAGTCCACATGAAGGTGCGGCCCTCATTCCAGCCCAGCTGGTAGGGGGCAGATTACGATTTTTCAAAGAAATTTGGATCAATTCAATTCACAATCTTTGGATTCAAAACATTGTTTCAGAAGGGTACATAATTGGCTTCAAGATAAGGCCTCCTGCAAAGAGATTTTTTCTTTCCCGTGTCCCAGTAAATCCAGTGAAGGCTCAAGCATTTCTGAAATGTGTTTCAGATCTAGAGTTGGCTGGAGTAATTATGCCAGTTCCAGTTCTGGAACAGGGGCTGGGGTTTTATTCAAATCTCTTCATTGTACCAAAGAAGGAGAATTCCTTCAGACCAGTTCTGGATCTAAAAATATTGAATCGTTATGTAAGGATACCAACATTCAAAATGGTAACTATAAGGACTATCCTGCCTTTTGTTCAGCAAGGGCATTATATGTCCACAATAGATTTACAGGATGCATATCTGCATATTCCGATTCATCCAGATCACTATCAGTTTCTGAGATTCTCTTTCCTAGACAAGCATTACCAGTTTGTGGCTCTGCCGTTTGGCCTAGCAACAGCTCCAAGAATTTTTACAAAGGTTCTCGGTGCCCTTCTGTCTGTAATCAGAGAACAGGGTATTGTGGTATTTCCTTATTTGGACGATATCTTGGTACTTGCTCAGTCTTCACATCTTCACATTTAGCAGAATCTCATACGAATCGACTTGTGTTGTTTCTTCAAGATCATGGTTGGAGGATCAATTTACTGAAAAGTTCATTGATTCCTCAGACAAGGGTAACCTTTTTAGGTTTCCAGATAGATTCAGCGTCCATGACTCTGTCTCTGACAGACAAGAGACGTCTAAAATTGATCTCAGCTTGTCGAAAGCTTCAATCACAATCATTCCCTTCGGTAGCCTTATGCATGGAAATTCTAGGTCTTATGACTGCTGCATCGGACGCGATCCCCTTTGCTCGTTTTCACATGCGACCTCTTCAGCTCTGTATGCTGAACCAGTGGTGCAGGGATTACACAAAGATATCTCAATTAATATCTTTAAAACCGATTGTACGACACTCTCTGACGTGGTGGACAGATCACCATCGTTTAGTTCAAGGGGCTTCTTTTGTTCTTCCGACCTGGACTGTAATTTCAACAGATGCAAGTCTGACAGGTTGGGGAGCTGTTTGGGGGTCTCTGACAGCACAAGGGGTTTGGGAATCTCAGGAGGTGAGATTACCAATCAATATTTTGGAACTCCGTGCAATTTTCAGAGCTCTTCAGTCATGGCCTCTTCTAAAGAGCGAATCGTTCATTTGTTTTCAGACAGACAATGTCACAACTGTGGCATACATCAATCATCAAGGAGGGACTTACAGTTCTCTGGCTATGAAAGAAGTATCTCGGATACTGGTTTGGGCGGAATCCAGCTCCTGTCTAATTTCTGCGGTTCATATCCCAGGTATAGACAATTGGGAAGCGGATTATCTCAGTCGCCAAACGTTACATCCGGGCGAATGGTCTCTTCACCCAGAGGTATTTCTTCAGATTGTTCAAATGTGGGGACTTCCAGAAATAGATCTGATGGCTTCTCATCTAAACAAGAAACTTCCCAGGTATCTGTCCAGATCCAGGGATCCTCAAGCGGAAGCAGTGGATGCATTGTCACTTCCTTGGAAGTATCATCCTGCCTATATCTTTCCGCCTCTAGTTCTTCTTCCAAGAGTAATCTCCAAGATTCTGAAGGAATGCTCATTTGTTCTGCTGGTGGCTCCAGCATGGCCTCACAGGTTTTGGTATGCGGATCTTGTCCGGATGGCCTCTTGCCAACCGTGGACTCTTCCGTTAAGACCAGACCTTCTGTCGCAAGGTCCTTTTTCCATCAGGATCTCAAATCCTTAAATTTAAAGGTATGGAGATTGAACGCTTGATTCTTAGTCAAAGAGGTTTCTCTGACTCTGTGATTAATACTATGTTACAGGCTCGTAAATCTGTATCTAGGAAGATATATTATAGAGTCTGGAAGACTTACATTTCTTGGTGTCTTTCTCATCATTTTTCCTGGCATTCTTCTAGAATTCCGAGAATTTTACAGTTTCTTCAGGATGGTTTGGATAAAGGTTTGTCTGCAAGTTCCTTGAAAGGACAAATCTCTGCTCTTTCTGTCTTTTTCACAGAAAGATTGCTAATCTTCCTGATATTCATTGTTTTGTACAAGCTTTGGTTCGTATAAAACCTGTCATTAAGTCAATTTCTCCTCCTTGGAGTTTGAATTTGGTTCTGGGGGGCTCTTCAAGCTCCTCCGTTTGAACCTATGCATTCATTGGACATTAAACTACTTTCTTGGAAAGTTTTGTTTCTTTTGGCCATCTCTTCTGCTAGAAGAGTTTCTGAGTTATCTGCTCTTTCTTGTGAGTCTCCTTTTCTTATTTTTCATCAGGATAAGGCAGTGTTGCGAACTTCTTTTAAATTTTTACCTAAGGTTGTGAATTCTAACAACATTAGTAGAGAAATTGTGGTTCCTTCATTATGTCCTAATCCTAAGAATTCTAAGGAGAGATCATTGCATTCTTTGGATGTAGTTAGAGCTTTGAAATATTATGTTGAAGCTACTAAGAATTTCCGAAAGACTTCTAGTCTATTTGTTATCTTTTCTGGTTCTAGGAAAGGTCAGAAGGCCTCTGCCATTACTTTGGCATCTTGGTTGAAATCTTTAATTCATCATGCTTATGTCGAGTCGGGTAAAACTCTGCCTCAAAGGATTACAGCTCATTCTACTAGGTCAGTTTCTACTTCCTGGGCGTTTAGGAATGAAGCTTCGGTTGATCAGATTTGCAAAGCAGCAACTTGGTCTTCTTTGCATACTTTTACTAAATTCTACATTTTGATGTGTTTTCTTCTTCTGAAGCAGTTTTTGGTAGAAAAGTACTTCAGGCAGCTGTTTCAGTTTGATTCTTCTGCTTATAATTTCAGTTTTTTTCATTATAAGATTTAAACTTTGTTTTGGGTGTGGATTATTTTCAGCGGAATTGGCTGTCTTTATTTTATCCCTCCCTCTCTAGTGACTCTTGCGTGGAAGATCCACATCTTGTAGTCATTATCCCATACGTCACTAGCTCATGGACTCTTGCTAATTACATGAAAGAAAACATAATTTATGTAAGAACTTACCTGATAAATTCATTTCTTTCATATTAGCAAGAGTCCATGAAGCCCACCCTTTTTGTGGTGGTTATGATTTTTTTGTATAAAGCACAATTATTCCAATTCCTTATTTTTTATGCTTTCGCACACTTTTGTCTTATCACCCCACTTCTTGGCTATGCGTTAAACTGATTTGTGGGTGTGGTGAGGGGTGTATTTATAGGCATTTTGAGGTTTGGGAAACTTTGCCCCTCCTGGTAGGAATGTATATCCCATACGTCACTAGCTCATGGACTCTTGCTAATATGAAAGAAATGAATTTATCAGGTAAGTTCTTACATAAATTATGTTTTTGACGCTAGCCAAGTGTACTACTATCCCTCTTGAGGATAGATCTTCCTTTAGAGAACCTATGGACAAGAAGTTGGAAACTTTCCTAAGGAGAATGTTCCAACACATGGGATTTTTATTTCAACTGGCAGCAGCGGTGGCTGGGGCCGCCAACTACTGGTGCGAATCCCTGTCTGAACTTATCGAAGTGGAATCTCCACTGGAGGATATTCATGAGAGAATTAAGGCTTTAAGAGTAGCTAATTCCTTCATCTGTGATGCGAATATGCAGATTATACGCCTGAATGCTAAGGCTTCAGGTTTTGCTGTCCTAGGCACCTTTATCAGAAAGAGGTCTGGGGTTCTATTCAAACCTCTTTGTGGTTCCCAAAGAGGAGGGAACTTTTCATCCAATTCTGGACCTGAAGTGCCTAAACAGATTTCTAAGTGTCCCTTCCTTCAAGATGGAGACAATAAGATTAATCCTTCCCCTGGTTCAGGAAGGACAGTTTATGACTACCATATATCTGAAGGATGCATGCCTTTACGTTTCGATCCACAAGGAACATTTTCAGTTCCTGAGGTTTGCCTTTCTGGATCAGCACTTCCAGTTTATAACACTTCCATTTTTGGCTTAGCTACTGCTCCAAGGATATTTCTGAAGGTTCTGAGGGCTCTTCTAGCGGTTGCCAGAACCAGAGGTATTGCAGTAGCACCTTACCTGGATGATATCTTGGTACAGGCACCATCTTCTCGTCTAGCAAGGGATCACTCAGAATTTCTTCTAAGTCTTCTTCAGTCACATGGATAACATGGATGGAAGATAAACTTGGAAAAGAGTTATCTTACTCCAAATACCAGAGGGCACAGTTATAGACTCAGTGTCCATGAAGATCTTTCTAACAAATCAGAGACATTGCAAGCTAACAACAGCATGTCTTTCCCTCCAGGCCTCCTTAAGACCTTCGGTTGCCCAGTGTATGGAGGTGATTGGACTCATGGTGTCTTGTATGGACATCATTCCCTTTGCCAGATTCCGTCTCAGACCCTTACAGCTATGCATGCTGAGACAATAGAACGGTGACCATTCCGACCTGTCCCAACAGATTGTACTGGACAGCCTGTCGAGAGACTTGCTCTCTTGGTGGCTCTGTCAAGATCTCCTGTCCCAAGCCACATGCTTCTTGAGACTGTCCTGGGAGATTGTGACTACAGATGCAAGTCTATCCGGCTGGGGAGCCGTTTGGGGTGCCAGTAAGGCACAGGGGCTGTGGACTAAGGAGGAGTCCACTCTTCCGATCATTATCTTGGAACCCTGGGCAATCTTCAGTGCTCTGAAGGCTTGGCCCCTCCTGGGTTCGTCCTAGTTTATCAGATTCCAATCAGACAATATAACTTTGGTAGCCTACATCAACCATCAGGGAGGAATGAGAAGTTCCTTAACGATGAGAGAAGTATCTCAAATCCTAGAATGGGCGGAGGCCCACAACTGTGCGCTGTAAGCGATCCACATTCCGGGTGTGGGCAACTGGGAAGCAGACTTCCTCAGCAGGCAATCGTTTCATCCGGGGGAATGGTCACTCCACTCCAATGTATTTGCAGAGATATGGAGCAGTTGGGGAACGCCAGAGGTAGACCTCATGGTCTCCCGTCTCAATGTCAAACTACCCAGGTACGGGTCGAGAGGACCCTCAAGCAGAGGGTGGTGGCCCACATCAAACAAGAGCAAGCATCAGTGATTCTAACTGATTCATCTTGGCCGTGATGGACTTGGTTTGTGGATCTGGTGGGGATGTCCTCATCTCCTCCGTGGAGGTTACCTTGTCGCAGGGACCTGCTGATACATGGTACCTTCCTACATCAAAATCTAGATTCTCTAGATTCTCTGAAGCTGACTGCGTGGAGATTGAATGCTTAGTCTTAACCAAGAGAAGTTTCTCTGAGACTGTCATTGACAATTTGATTCAAGCTTGTAAGCCAGTTACTCGACGCATCTACCATAAGGTGTAGAAGACTTACCTGCAAAGGGGTGAGGAACGTGGGTTTTTTTCTCATAAGGTTAAAGTTGCCAGAATGTTATCTTTTCTCCAGGATGGACTGGAGAAGGGTCTATCTGCTAGTTCCCTGAAGGGACAGCTATCGGCCCTGTCGGTGTTGCTGCACAAGAGATTAGCTGAACTTCCGGATGTGCAGTCCTTTGTTAAGGCCCTAACTAGGATCAGACCTGTGTTTAGGAAGGTGGCTCCATCTTGGAGTCTCAATCTTGTTCTTCGTGTGTTGCAGCAGGCTCCGTTTGAGCCCATATATAATGTTGACATTAAACTGTTATCTTGGAAGGTTCTGTTTCTATTGGCTATTGCCTCTGCTCACTGAGTATTTGAGATTTCTGCCTTGCAATGTGACCCCCCTTATCTTGTTTTTCACGCCGATAAGGTGGTTTTATGTACTAAGTTAGGTTTCCTTCCTAAGGTAGTGTCAGTTCGTAACATTAAGAGATTGTTGTTCCTTCCTTGTGTCCCAATCCTTATGTTTGCTTCACAATCTAGATGTGGTTCGAGCCTTGAAGTTTTATATTCAGACTACTAAGGAGTTCAGACAATCTTCAACTTTGTTTGTCATCTATGCGGGTAAACGTAGGGGTCAGAAGGCCACTACGTCTTCCCTGTCTTTCTGGTTGAGGAGTGTCATCCACCTAGCTTATGAGACAGCGGGACAACAGCCTCCTGAGAGGATTACGGTTCATTCCACTAGAGCAGTAGCTTCTTCCTAGGATTTTAAGAACAAAGCCTCTATGGATCAGATTTGTAAGGCGGCTACCTGGTCCTCCTTACATACTTTTTCTAGATTTTACACGTTTGATGTGTTTGCAACGGCTGAAGCAGCTTTCGTGAGAAAGGTTTTGCAGGCTGTGGTGCCCTCAGACTAGGGTCCGTCTCTTTCTTGTTCCCTCCCGTTATTCCTTCTGTGTCCTCTGTAGCTTGGGTATTGTTTTGCCAACAGTAAGGAATTAAATTGTGGAATCTCCCTGCCTTATGGAAAGAAAACAAAATTTATGCTTACCGGATAAATTCCTTTCTTTCCTGGCAGGGAGAGTCCATGACCCCGCCCGTAAGATATTTTGGTTTGGGCGGCTCCCTTTTTGTTTCTCTTCTGGCACCTTTATACCCTAATGTTTCTCCTACTTTTCCTCGTTCCCTCGACCGAATGACTGGGGGGATAGGGGAAGTGGGAGGGATATTTAAACCTTTGGCTGGGGTGTCTTTGCCTCCTCCTGGTGGCCAGGTGTTGTATTTCCCAACAGTAGTGAATGAAGTCGTGAACTCTCCCTGCCAGGAAAGAAAGACATTTATCTGGTAAGCATAAATTTTGTTTTTTTCTTTCATGATTCACATAGAGCAGCAATTTTTAAGCAACTTTCTAATTTACTCCTATTATCAAATTTTCTTTGTTCTCTTGGTATCTTTATTTGACAAAAGCAGGAATGTAAGCATAGGAGCCGGTTCATTTTTGGTTCAGTACCTGGGTAGTGCTTGCTGATTGGTGGTTAAGAGTTCCTAGGGTGCTGAACCAATAATGGGCGGCTCCTTAGCTTACATTCCTGCTTTTGTCAAATAAAGATACCAAGAGAACGAAGAAAAAATTATAATAGAAGTAAATCAGTAAGTTGCTTAAAATTGCTGCTCTATCTGAATCATGAATGAAAAAATTTGGGTTCAGTTTCCCTTTTAATGCACAGACACCCAGATTTTGGATGTTGCGTAAACCTCACATTTCTTTCTGATTTCTGTTTACAAGCAGTCTGATAGAGAACCTAGTCATCCTAGGGACTATCTCCATCTAAACAGATCCACAGATTACTGTATAATCTTCTCACAATGGGATGGAATTTTAAACAGAGCTGTGTGGGCTGTTAAACAAAAGAGCTAATGCATAGTTCATGATGCATCAGCTTCTGTTTTGGAAGTGTGAGCCATAGAGCAATATTTTCTGCCTCTCAGTACTTCAGTGTGTTCCTGTGTCTAACAAAGGGACAGTGCACCATTATAATGTGTCATTGTGTCATGGTGCCTGTCTACTACTCTCTATAGAACTCTCATCATGTGGTGTATAAGGTGCACACCAATCACTTGTGCCATTTTCTATTTATGTTATGCTTTCTTGGCTTCCTTTTGCTGCCTATAGTTTTTCACTGCTCTGTCTCTGTTGCCAGCCTTTAATGGCCAAGCTTTCTAGCCTGAAAATCAAAATGGGTCAGATGCAATATGAAAAGCAACGGATGGAACAAAAAAGCCAGATCTTAAAGGTGCAGTAGATTGTGGCTGCCTGGGCCATGTTCTGTGTCCATTTGTTTGGCGCTGTGCAGTTTGTGCATCTGCTGTGGGTGTGATTCTGTTCATGTAGCTGTACGTTTAGACGACACTTCACCTCACCATCCAGCTTCTTATAAGGAATTTGAGATACTAGACATAGATTGGGATAAGAAGGGCATTTTTGAGGTTTTGGTATAATTTTTTTATATACTCTATAGTCTAACATTCTGTTTGCATATATAAAGGGACACTAAAACATTGTAAGCTGTATAAAAACTACACATTCACCTCTGAGAAGCCTGTGGAACAAATAGTGCAGCTTTTTTTTATTCTTATTTTTTTATTCTTGGTTTTGTTTTTTCTTCTGATTTCCCTGTCCCCCAGAACAAAAATTATTTTTATTTTATTACCACCTTGTCCTTATGAATGTGGTGTGAAGATGCATTGCGGATCACACGTGCAGTAGATTAAAATAGTATACAGCTCTGCACTGCAAATCCCTCTTAGTTCTCTTCCCTTAAGGTGGTTTAGAACTGATTCTGTTCCTGAGCAATAGGTATACAAGATGATCATACTGACGTTACCCCATTTTTCTTTGGCCAGCCCCAAAAAAGGGGGAAAATGCTAAATAGATATTAAAGGGATACTAAACCCAAATTTTTTTCTTTCATGATGCAGATTGAGCAATTTTAAGCAACTTTCTAATGTACTCCTATTATAAATTGTTCTTTGTTCTCTTGGTATCTTTATTTGAATAGCAGGAATAAAAGTTTAGGAGACAGCCCATTTTAGGTTCAGCACCTGGGTAGCGCTTGCTGATTGGTGGTTAAATGTAAACGTCAATCAGCAAGCGCTCTCCAGGGTTTTGAACCAAAAATGTGCCGGCTCCTAATATTTAATTCCTGCTATTCAAATAAAGATACCAAAAAAACAAAGAAACATTGATAATAGGAGTAAATTAAAATTGCTTGCTCTTTCCGAATCATAAAAAATCATAAAATAAATAATTTTGGTTTGGTATCCCTTAAACTTAACTTTGCAGCATTCTTGTTTTTGAAAGCCTGTCATAGTTTTGTGCATTTATTTCCAAACCTTCTGCAGCGATATGTAGCTTAGTTAGTGTTGGTATAATCTCAAGAGCATCATTTGTGGTCACCAACATAGCGGTGAAACCCCCGGGAAATTATTGTAGTTGCACAGAAATGTATAAAATCACTTCTAATAATGCAATCAGACATTTTGTTACAAATTTAGCTGATCTGGCAGTGGCTGTGATAATCATAAAGGTCACCGCTAGGGGCTCTATGTGTGTAAGTTACAAAACAATAGTTTGATCCCCCACCGGCAGCACTAGGGGCGCTATGCACTACCAAACTACTGCTCTGCCGTTTAGTGCCTTATTTACTTGCCCAGTGCTCTGCAAGGAAGGAGGGAAAGGCAGATTGCTATAGGTCAGGGGTCAGCAACCTTGGCACCCCAGATGTTTTGAAACTACATTTCCCATGATGCTCAGACAGCCTAAAGAGTTCCTCAGCATCATGAGAAATGTAGTCCCGAAACATCTGGGGTGCCAAGGCTGCTGACCCCTGGTATTGGTAATAAAAGATGAGGAACCCATTTATACAACCTGCATCCCTGATAGCCACCCTTGGTCAACACTTATAATTGCTGCTAACATCTCCGAGCTTGATGTTGCTCTTTAGTTCTTCTTTGCAGTCAACAACAAAGGCTTGTGGTTGGAGTATCCCTTGTATCATCCATGTCATTCAGATCAGAAACCGCGCAGGAGAGAGAAGCCTGATCTTGTTTTTTTTATGAACTTAAAAGGGACCTTGTGAGGGGTGTGGGTTTAACACAGGAACAGAGAGAGGTGACATTTTCTGCAGAATAAGCATAAAAAGCATGAACTGGCTTCAATTCTGCACTATGATTACAGGCTCTGGTATGTCTGTGTCAATAATCACCATTGTGTACAAAGTTACTGTCTTCATTGCATGTTTGTTGTTTTTTTTAATTTAATGCAACATCGTATAGTTACTAATAAGAGTTTTGCTAAATGAGCTGTGTTCTATATTTTTTATTTTAGAAAGATTGGCCGCTTTTTTGTTTGTTTGTGTGGGAGTAACTCACTGGCAGGCAAGGGTTAAAATGTGTTATCTAACCATATACAATGCCACCTGCTGGTTATTAGTTCCTCATGTTATTGATTTTCTGTGCCTCAGTGTAGTCTGTGTATAAAACTGCAAGATTGATAGTTATGGAATTTACAAAATCTAAAATTGCGCCTTAGGCTTAATATGCACTGGAGAGCAACGATACAAGATAGATATATTTAATATACATTTATTATTTTAAAAACATAAACAAACATTTTTAAAAAATATATAAAGGTGTGCACACAAACATAAGTGATAAACAACACTATGATTAAAATTAGGCCAGCACTGGGTGAAAGATGTAATGAAAAGAGTCCAAATGACAGTCTCTATAAAATGTATCTTTTACAGAATGCAGAGATAAGGTGTCAAAGCTTACTTACACCAGGTACTCTCCGTTCTGGATGCGCATATCCCCTCCTCTATTCATCCTGGCAACCAATTAGTTAAGAGAGAATTGGACTACCATATCCTGTCATTTTCCGGCTTTAGGGATTCCTACTGCGGCATCTGTCCTCTGCTTTCAACTTCCGGTATACCATGTGACTAAGAGAGCCCTTTAGGTAAACTTCAAAATTTAGAGCAACACTTTTGAACTATCACACAGTCTTTTTCAAGCTCTCCAAAAAAAGACAGTGATAGTTGAAACGCGTTGCTCTAAATTTGTAAGTTTACCAGAAGGTTGTAACCCGAGCTGAGGACGGATGCCTCAGTATGAATCCCTAAAGCCGTAACCCTGACAGGATATTGCGGTCCAATACTTGCTTAACTAAGTGGTTGCCAGGACGAATAGATGAGGGGATACGCGCATCCAGAACGGAGAGTAACTGACCTCAGCCGGGTTAGCCCCTCCCCCCCCCCCA